>NW_023308229.1:0-2044 GCF_011077185.1 Oxyura jamaicensis
GTGGGATTGGACACCGGGATACTGGGAGCACCGGGGGAACCAGGGGGGTCGGGGTGCCAAGGGATGGGGGCACCAAGGGGACCAGACAATGGGGCACCAGGATACTGGGAGTGCTGGGGGAGGGAGCACCAGGGGTACTGGGATACTGACGTACTGGGGATGGGGGTACCAGGATACCAGAGATAAAGGCAATGGGGGTGTTGAGGAGACGGGAACACTGGGAGTACTGGGATGGAGGCACAGGGAGTTCCAGGGATGGGGGTACCAGGGGTCATACTGGGGTACCAGGGGCATGGTGGGTGGGGGCACTGGGATCCCAGGGGTACCGACAAGTCCACCAAGGCAGCACAGGGATCAGGGGCACCAGGGACTGGGGCACTGGGGACTCCGGAGGTACCTGGGTACCAGGTATGGGGGCTCGGGGGTACCAGGGTACAGCCCTGGCTGGGAGGGGGGAGGTCCCCAAAGGCTGATGCCACCCACAGATGTGGGTCCCCAGCTTCTGCCCCACCAGGACAGGCTTGGGGGGGGGGGGGGACTGGAGCCATGCCCAGGGCTGACCCCCATCACATCCCCTGTCCCTTCCTCAGACCTGTTTCCCATGGTGGAGCCGATCCTGCCCAGCCTGCAGGAGGATGGCATCGTGGTGTGGGTGCTGGGTGCGGGGCCGTACCCCGCTGGTGTGGTGGCCCTGCAGGAGCTGCTGGATGAGGCCTCGGAGGAGCTGGAGCCCGAGGACGTGTGGCAGCCCGAGGACATGAACGACACCTGCCTCTACATCTTCACCTCGGGCACCACCGGTGGGGACAGTGCCGGTGGGACGGGGCACCCCGAGGACCAGGGCCCCAGGTGGGGGCACAGAAGCATCTCCTGTCTCCCCGCCAGGTCTCCCCAAGGCCGCCCGCATCTCCCACCTCAAGTCCATCATGTGCCTGAGCTTCTACGAGCTGGTGGGCGCCTCCAGCCGCGACGTGGTGTACCTGGCGCTGCCGCTCTACCACATGGCCGGCTCGCTGCTGGGCATCGTTGGCTGCATCGGCATCGGTGAGCGGCGCTGGGGGCCCCCGGGTGGCATCTGGGGGGACTGGGGGGAAGCTGATTCCTCCCTTCATGCAGGGGCCACGTGTGTGCTGAAGGAGAAGTTCTCGGCCAGCCAGTTCTGGGATGATTGCCGCGCCGAGGGCGTCACCGTCTTCCAGTACATCGGGGAGCTCTGCCGCTACCTGGTCAACCAACCCCAGGTCTGGGGGGGAGCTGGGGGGGGGGGGGCAGGACCGAGAGGGGTTCCAGAGTCCCCCCAGTGCTGACCTTTCCTCCCGCAGCGCCCTGGGGAGCGGCAGCACGGGCTGAGGCTGGCGGTGGGCAGCGGGCTGCGCCCCGACGTCTGGCGGCGCTTCCTGGAGCGCTTCGGGGCCATCCGCATCGTGGAGACCTACGGGCTGACCGAGGGCAACGTCACCCTCTTCAACTACACCGGCACGCCGGGCGCCGTGGGGCGCAGCAGCTTCATCTACAAGGTGCTGGGGGCGGGGGGGGTGATGGGGCTGGGGGCTGCGATGGGGAATTCCTCGTCCCCGTCCCCCCGCCAGCATCCTGATGCCGCGCTCCCCAGCTCTTCTCACCCTTTGAGATCGTGCGCTACGACGTGGCCGAGGGAGCCCCGGTGCGGGACGCGGCCGGGCGCTGCATCCGCGTGGGGACGGGTGAGTCGGGGGGCCAGGGACAGAGCTGGGGGGGTGGGGGTCCCAGGGCCATCCCCCTCACACAGCCCCCATCCCCGCAGGTGAGACGGGGCTGCTGATCGCCCCGGTGACCCCCCGGACCCCCTTCCTGGGCTACGCCGGCAGCCAGGAGCTGTCGGAGCAGAAGCTGCTGCACGGGGTCTTCGCCGAGGGCGACACCTACTTCAGCACCGGCGACCTGGTGGAGCAGGATGCGGCCCAGTTCGTCCGCTTCCGCGACCGCATCGGCGACACGTACAGGTGGTGCTGAGCACGCGGCCCCCACCCCACCTCTGCCCCATGGGGACCGTGCAACCCCCCCC
>NW_023308230.1:0-1700 GCF_011077185.1 Oxyura jamaicensis
TGGGGGGGCCTTGGGGGTCCCCATAGTTGGGTTTGGGGGGTCTTGGGGTCCTCAGCGTTGGGTGGGGGTGGTCTTGGGAGACCCTACGTTGGGTTGGGGGGGCCTTGGGGGTCCTCATCGTTGGGTTTCGGGGTCTTGGGGGTCTTCATCATTGGGTTTGGGGGGTCTTTGGTGGGTGGGGGTGGGCTTCGGTGACCCTACGTTGGGTTTCGGGGTCTTGGGGGTCCCCATCATTGGTTTTGGGGGGTCTTTGGTGGGTGGGGATGGGCTTGGGGGTCCCGATTGTTGGGTTTTGGGGGTCTTGGGGGTCCTCATCATTGGGTTTGGGGGGTCTTGGGTGACCCTATGGGGTTGGAGTGGTCTTGGGGGTCTTCGTCGTTGGGTTTGGGGGGTGTTTGTTGGGTGGGGGTGGTCTTGGGTGACCCTACGTTGGATTACGGGGGTCTCGGGGGTCCCCATCGTTGGGTTTGGGGGGTCTTCATCAGGTGGGGGTGGGCTTGGGGGTCCCTACGTTGGGTTGGGGGAGTCTTTGTTGGGTGGGGGTGGGCTTGGGGGTCTCCATCGTTGGGTTTGGGGGGGTCTTGGGTGACCCTATTGGGGTGGGGGTGGGCTTGGGGGTCCCCAACATTGGGTGTGGGGGGTCTTGGGGGGCCCTACTGGGGGGTGAAGGTGCCCCTGGGTGCCCCATGTTGGGGGGTAGCAGCACCCATGGGTGCCCCGTAGGGGGTGGAGGTGCCCGGGGGGTGCCCAATATTGGGGTGTGGGTGCCCCAAATTGATACGGGAGCACCCAAGGGTGCCAAATATTGGGGTGTGGGTGCCCCTGGGTGCCCCGTGTTGGCCTAAGAGCACCCATGGGTGCCCCATATTGCTCTAGCAGCACCCATGGGTGCCCCGTACGGGGTGGAGGTGCCCAGGGGGGGGGCTGATATTGGGGTGCGGGTGCCCCAAATTGACACAGGAGCACCCAAGGGTGCCCCAGATTGGGGTGTGGGTGCCCCTGGGTGCCCCGTGTTGGCCTAGGAGCACCCATGGGTGCCCCAGATTGGTCTAGGTGCACCCAGGGGTGCTCCGTACGGGGTGGGGGTGCCCGGGGGGTGCCCAATATTGGGGTGTGGGCGCCCCAAATTGATATGGGAGCGCCCAAGGGTGCCAAATATTGGGGTGTGGGTGCCCCTGGGTGCCCCATATTGCTCTAGGAGCACCCATGGGTGCCCCATCCGGGGTGTAGGTGCCCAGGGGGTGCCCGATATTGGGGTGTGGGTGCCCACAATTGATACAGGAGCACCCAAGGGTGCCAAATATTGGGGTGTGGGTGCCCCTTATGGCCCAGCAGCACCCAAGGGTGCCCCAGATTGGGCTGTGGGTGCCCCTGGGTGCCCCATGTTGGCCTAGCAGCACCCATGGGTGCCCCATATGGGGTGTAGGTCCCCAGGGGGGGCCCAATATTGGGGCGCGGGTGCCCCAAGTTGATACGGGAGCACCCAAGGGTGCCCCAGATTGGGGTCTGGGTGCCCTATGTTGGCCTAGGAGCACCCATGGGTGCCCCAGATTGGTCTAGGAGCACCCAGGGGTGCCCCATATGGGGTGTAGGTGCCCAGGGGGTGCCCAATATTTGGGTGTGGGTGCCCCAAATTGATACGGGAGCACCCAAGGGTGCCCCTTATGGCCCAGCAGCACCCAAGGGTGCCCCAGATTGGG
>NW_023308231.1:0-467 GCF_011077185.1 Oxyura jamaicensis
TGGGGGGGGCGTTAAGGCGGCAGTCGGGGGGGTTTGGGGGCAGTTGGAGGAGCTGGGGGGCAGTTATGGGGCCCGGGGGGGTTATGGGGCAGTTAGGGGGGCCCTATGGGGCACCTGGGGGGGTTATGGGGCAGTTATGGGGCGCTGGGGGGTCTCTGGGGTGCTGGGGGGGGCACTTAGGGGGCGCTGTGGGTCCCCATGGGGCAGTTGGGGGGGGGGCTGGGGGCAGTTGGGGGTCCCCATGGGGCAGCTCCGGGTCCCTTGGGGGCGCTCCAGGCCCCGCCTCCCCCGTCACGTGCCGAGGTCCGCGGCGGCCTCGCCCCCCTCACGTGACCCCGGCCCGCAGCGCGCACTACGCCGAGTACCTGGTGGCCCGCATCAACGCGCATGCGCTGGACCCGGACCCGCCCCCCGGCTCCGCCCCCCGGACCCCGCCGCGCCAGGACACGCCCCCCAACCCGTAAAAG
>NW_023308231.1:567-1370 GCF_011077185.1 Oxyura jamaicensis
GCGGTCACGTGGTGCGGAGGGAGGGCGGTCACGTGGCGGGGGCGGGCTCCTGCGTCACGTGACGGCGGAAACGCGGCGGTGAGCGGCGGCGGCGGCCGGGGAGGGGGCGGCGGGAAACGGAGGGGGGCGGGGGGGGGAGGGGAGACGGCACCGCGGGGACCCCCCCCCCCCCCCCCAACCCCCCCGGGAGCCCTCGGAGCCCCCCCCGGGCCCCGCAGCGTCCCTCACGGGACGCTTCCGGGTTCTCCGCGCCGGCTTCCGGGCTCTTGCAGGCTCTTCCGGCGGACATGACGTCAGGGCGGCGCCGCCTCCTGCCGTGGCTGCTGGCGCAGGCGCGGAGCGGTCGCTTCCCGGGGCTGGAGTTCGACGACGACGCCGGCAGCGCCCTCAGGGTGCCCTGGGAGCGCACCGGAAGGGGCGGGGCCGGGGGCGGGGCCGCCGCCGCCCTCTGCCAGGTGACCCCGCCCCCTCCCGGGCGAGCCCCGCCCCCTCCCTGCTCCCCCCCGCCCCTTCCCCCCTCCCCCCCCCCCCCCCCCTTTTCCCCTCTCGCCCCCTCCGGAGGCCCCTCCTCCCCCGCCTGACCCCGCCCCCCATTGCGTGACGTCACAGGCGTGGGCGGAGTACAAGGGCGCCACGCCCCCGCCGGGCCCGGCCGGCTGCAAGACCCGCCTGCGCTGCGCCCTGCACAAGAGCCCCGAGCTGCAGGAGCTGCCCGAGCGCGCCCGCCTCGACGGGCCCCGCCCCTACAAGGTGTACCGCCTGCTGGGGCCACGCCCCCCGCGACACGGTGCGTCACCGGGGGG
>NW_023308232.1:0-574 GCF_011077185.1 Oxyura jamaicensis
GGGGGCGGAGGGGGCGTGGTCATTGAGGGGGAGGGGCAAGGTGGGCGTGGTCAAAGCGCTGGGCGTGGTCATGTGGGCGTGGTCACGGGTGGGTGGGGTTGGGGGGTTGGGGGGTGGGAGGGGCCGAGGGGTGGGGGTGGAATGGGGGTGGAGGGGGCGTGGTCAAGGATGGGCGGGGCGAAGGTGGGGGTGGTCGGGTGGGCGGGGCCTCGGGGTTGGATTCCCAGTAGGAGATGGGCTCCCAGTGGGGTCCCAGTTGGCTCCCAGTAGGTTCCCAGTAGGCTCGCAGTAGGAGATGGGCTCCCAGTTGGCTCCCAGTAGGCTCCCAGTGGGCTCCCAGTAGGAAATGGGCTCCCAGTAGGCTCCCAGTAGGCTCCCAGTGGGCTCCCAGTAGGAAATGGGCTCCCAGTGGGCTCCCAGTAGTGTCCCAGTAGAGTCCCAGGGATGTCCCAGTAGGAAATGGGCTTCCAGTATGGTACCAGTGGGCTCCCAGTAGGAAATGGGCCCCCAGTGGGCTCCCAGTAGGCTCCCAGTAGGGTCCCAGTGGGCTCCCAGTAGGAAATGGGCTCCCAGT
>NW_023308232.1:674-1269 GCF_011077185.1 Oxyura jamaicensis
TCCCAGGGATGTCCCAGTAGGAAATAGGCTCCCAGTAGGCTCCCAGTGGGCTCCCAGTAGGAAATAGGCTCCCAGTGGGCTCCCAGTAGGCTCCCAGTAGGAGATGGGCTCCCAGTAGGCTCCCAGTGGGCTCCCAGTAGCATCCCAGTAGGGTCCCAGGGATGTCGCAGTAGGAAATAGGCTCCCAGTGGGCTCCCAGTAGGAGATGGGTTCCCAGTAGGCTCCCAGTGGGTTCCCAGTAGCGTCCCAGTAGGGTCCCAGGGATGTCCCAGTAGGAAATAGGCTCCCAGTGGGCTCCCAGTGGGCTCCCAGTAGGCTCCCAGTGGGCTCCCAGTGGGCTTTCAGTAGGAGATGGGCTCCCAGTAGGTCCCAGTAGGGTCCCAGGGATGTCCCAGTAGGAAATAGGCTCCCAGTTGGCTCCCGGTGGGCTCCCAGTAGGCTCCCAGTAGGCTCCCAGTGGGCTCCCAGTGGGCTCCCAGTAGGAGATGGGCTCCCAGTAGTGTCCCAGTAGGGTCCCAGGGATGTCCCAGTAGGAAATGGGCTCCCGGTGGGCTCCCAGTTGGCTCCCAGTGGGCTCCCAGTATGGTCCCAGTGG
>NW_023308233.1:0-764 GCF_011077185.1 Oxyura jamaicensis
CGGGGCGGGTGTGCAAGACCTCAGGGGAGGCTGGGGTGGGTGTGCAAGACCCCGTGAGGGGCCGGGGCAGGCGTGCAAGGCCCCATAGCAGGTCGGGGCGGGCGTGCAAGGCCCTGTAGGAGGTCAGGGTGGGTGTGCAAGGCCCCGTAGGAGGTCGGGGTGGGTGTGCAAGGCCCTGTAGGAGGTCAGGGCGGGTGTGCAAGGCCCCGTAGGAGGTCGGGGCGGGCGTGCAAGGCCCACCTAGGAGGCTGGGGCAGGGGGTCAAGGCCCTGTAGGAGGTCGGGGCGGGCGTGCAAGGCCCCGTAGGAGGCCGGGGTGCGCGTGCAAGGCCCCGTGCAAGTCCGGGGCGGGCGTGCAAGGCCCCGTGTGAGGTACCTGGGCGCTGCTGTTGCGGGACAGGGCCTTGTAGATCTCGTCGATGTTGGTGGCGACGGACTCGAAGCAGGCGTTGAAGCGGTCGAAGCGCTCCTTCTTCATCTGCTCGAAGGCCTGCTTCGCCTTCTTGGCCCGCTTGCGCGCCGCCTCGAACTCTGCCGGGCGCCCCGTCACCCCCGTGTCACCTCCCCGGTGGCCCTACGCCCCCCCCCCCCCCCGGTGTCCCCATGTCCCCAAACATCCCCCGAAGTCCTTGGTCCTCACGTCCCCCAGCGTCCCCACGTCCCCCAGCGTCCCCACGTCCCCCAGTGTCCCCGTCTCCTTGGTGTCCCCAGGTCCCCCAACATCCCCATGTCCCCCAGCGTCCCCACATCTCCTTGGTGTCCCCA
>NW_023308233.1:864-1694 GCF_011077185.1 Oxyura jamaicensis
CCCACGTCCCCCAGTGTCCCCACGTCTCCTTGGTGTCCCCACGTCCCTGGATCTCCTTGAGGTCTCCTTGGGGTCCCCATGTCCCCCAGTGTCCCCTTGGTGTCCCCATGTCCCCAAACATCCCCCAAACTCCTTGGTCCCCACGTCCCCCAGCGTCCCCACGTCCCCAGATCTCCTTGAGGTCTCCTTGGGGTCCCCATGTCCCCCAGTGTCCCCTTGGTGTCCCCATGTCCCCAAACATCCCCCGAACTCCTTGGTCCCCACGTCCCTCCGCGTCCCCACGTCCCCCAGCGTCCCCACGTCCCCCAGCGTCCCCACGGCTCCTTGGTGTCCCCACGTCCCTGGATCTCCTCGAGGTCTCCTTGGGGTCCCCATGTCCCCCAGTGTCCCCCTATCCCCCCGGTGTCCCCATGTCCCCAAACATGCCCCTTGGTGTCCCCACGTCCCCGGATCTCCTCAGTGTCCCCATCTTTATATCCCCTTGGTGTCCCCATGTCCCCAAACATCCCCGTATCCCCTTGGTGTCCCCATGTCCACCACTGTCCCCATGTCCCCAAACATCCCCGTATCTCCTTGGTGTCCACACGTCCGCCAGTGTCCCCACATCCCTCTGGTGTCCCCATATCCCCTTGGTGTCACCACGTCCCCAGACATCCTCATAGCTCCTTGGTGTCCCTATGTCCCTGTATCTCCTCAGTGTCCCCATGTCCCCAAACTTCCTCGTATCCCCTTGGTGTCCTCATGTTCCCCAGTGTCCCCATGCCCCCAGACACCCCCATATCCCCTCGGTGTCCCCAAGTGTCCCCATGCCCCCAAACACCCCCATATCC
>NW_023308234.1:0-505 GCF_011077185.1 Oxyura jamaicensis
CTGCCCCAGGGGTGCCCCAACCTGCCCCAGGGGCGTCCCCAAACTGCCGCAGGGGCGTCCCCAAACTGCCCCAGGGGTCCCCAAGCTGCCCCAGGGGTCCCCAACCTGCCCCAGGGGTGCCCCAAACTGCCACGAGGGTGCCCCAAACTGACCCTGGGGGTCCTGAATTGCCCCAAGGGTGCCCCAACCTGCCCCAGGGGTGCCCCAAACTGCCCTAGGAGGTTCCGAATTGCCCTGAGGGTGCCCCAAACTGCCCCAAGGGTGCCCGAATTGCCCCAAGGGTGCCCGAATCGCCCAGGGGGAGCCCCAACCTGACCCATGGATGCCCAACCTGCCCCAGGGGTGCCCCAAATTGCCCCGGGGGGTTCCCAACTTGCCCCACGCGTGCCCCAAATTGCCCTGGGAGGTTCTGAATTGCCCTGAGAGTGCCCCAAACTGCTCCAAGGGTGCCCCAAATGACCCCGGAGGGTCCCCAACTTGCCCCAGGGGAGCCCCAAACTGCCCC
>NW_023308234.1:605-1490 GCF_011077185.1 Oxyura jamaicensis
TGCCCCAGGGGAGCCCCAAACTGCCCCGAGGGTGCCCTGATTTGCCCCGAGGGTGCCCCAAACTGCCCCGGGGGGTCCTGAATTGCCCCAGGGATGCCCCAACCTGCCCCAGGGGTCCCCAACCTGCCCCAGGGGTCCCCAACTTGCCCCAGGGGAGCTCCAAATTGCCCTGGGAGGTCCTGAATTGCCCCGAGGGTGCCCCAAACTGCCCTAAGGGTGCCCCAGACCACCCCAGGGGTCCCCAACCTGCCCCAGGGGTGCCCCAACCTGCCCCAGGGGTGCCCCAAAACCAAAACGCCCCAAGGGTCCGCAAATTGCCCCGGGGGGGTCCCCAAATTGCCCCGAGGTTGTCCCCAAACTGCCCCGAGGGTGCCCCAAATTGCCCCAGGGGTGCCCCAAATTGCTGTGGGGGAGCCCGAATTGCCCCGGGGGAGCCACAAACTGCCCGGAAGGTGCCCCAACCTGCCCCAAGGGTGCCCCAGATGACCCCAGAGAGTCCCCAACTTGCCCCAGGGGAGCTCCAAATTGCCCTGGGAGGTCCTGAATTGCCCCGAGGGTGCCCCAAACTGCCCAGGGGGTGCCCCAAATGACCCCATAGGGTCCCCAACTTGCCCCAGGGGAGCTCCAAATTGCCCTGGGAGGTCCTGAATTGCCCCGAGGGTGCCCCAAACCGCCCCAAGGGTGCCCCAGACCGTCCCAGGGGTCCCCAACCTGCCCCAGGGGTGCCCCAAACTGCCCCGGGGGTGCCCCAAACTGCCCCGGGGGAGCCCCAAACTGCCCCGGGGGAGCCCCAAACTGCCTGGAAGGTGCCCCAAACTGCCCCGGGGGTCCCGAATTGCCCCAAGAGTGCCCCAACCTGCCCCGAAGTTGCCCTAACTTGCCCCA
>NW_023308235.1:0-380 GCF_011077185.1 Oxyura jamaicensis
GGGGTTAACCAGTGCTCCCAGTCCCCTCCCAGTGCCTCCCAGTATCCCCCCAGTATCCCCCCAGTAAGGGTTTCCACCCCCCACCCCCCCCCACACACTGTTTGGTTCCCCATTCCCCGCTCGCTTCCTCCTGTCCCAGCTCCCCAGGACCGTTCCCAGTCCCTCCCAGTCCCCCAGCGCCCCGTTCCCAGTCCCTCCCAGTGCCTCCCAGTGCTCCCAGTGCCCACGCACAGTTCCCGCAGATGAAGAGGATGACGAAGTAGATGCAGACGAGCATCCCGGGGAAGACGGGGCCGCCGTAAGCCATGATCCCGTCGTACATCACCGCGTTCCAGTCCTCCCCCGTCAGGATCTGGGGGAAAAATTGGGGGGGGGGGGGG
>NW_023308235.1:480-1088 GCF_011077185.1 Oxyura jamaicensis
TTGGGGTCCCCCCCATATTTTGGGGTCCCCCCCATGGTTTTGGGGGTGCCCTCCATTGTCTTGGGGTCCCCCCCATATTTTGGGGGTCCCCCCATGGTTTTGGGATCCTCCCCATGGTTTTGGGGGTCCCCCCTCTTGGTTTTGGGGGTCCCCTCCATTGTTTTGGGGTCCCCCCCATATTTTGGTGGTCCCCCCATGGTTTTGGGATCCCCCCCATGGTTTTGGGGGTCCCCCCTCTTGGTTTTGGGGGTCCCCTCCATTGTTTTGGGGTCCCCCCCATGGTTTTGGGATCCCCCCCATGGTTTTGGGATCCCCCCCATGGTTTTGGGGGCCCCCCTCTTGGTTTTGGGGGTCTCCCTCCCATATTTTGGGGGTCCCCTCCATGGTTTTGGGATCCCCCCTCAGTTTGGGGGTCTCCCCCCACGGTTTTGGGGTCTCCCCCAAATTTGGGGGTCTTCCTTCATGGTTTGGGGATCCCCTGATGTGTTTGGGTTCTCCCCCATGTTTTTTGGGACCCCCCCCCGATTTTAGGGTTCTCCCCCATGGTTTTGGGGATCACCACGTGCTTTTGGGGATCCCCCCCACAAACGGTGTTGGGGGGCGCGCGG
>NW_023308236.1:0-3769 GCF_011077185.1 Oxyura jamaicensis
CTATTAACAATGCTGTAGCAACTAAAGCTTGAAGACAGGCAGGCCAGCCTCTGCTTACTGGATCGAGTAACTTAGAACAATACCCTACAGGTTTCTTAATCCCTGTCCAATCTTGAGTAAGAACTCGATATGCTGTCTGATTTGATGTATTCACAAAAAGATAGAAAGGTTTTTCCAGATCTGGGAGGCTTAATACAGGTGCTTGTATTAATGCCAATTTTATTTCCTCGAATTTTTGATCATCTTCTGTAAAACACGTAAGTCGGTCATTAGTTAATTTTTCATATAAAAATTTGACTTTTTCACTATAATTCTCAAGCCATGGTCTACAATATCCTAATAAGCCTAATATTTGCCGAATTTCTTTTTTAGTTTGTGGGGGTCTTAAAGATAGAATACCAGATACCCTGTTAGGATCTAACTTCTTTTTTCCTCCACTCAGCCAATGCCCTAAGTATTTCACTTCCTGCTCCACAAATTGCAATTTTGATCGGGATACTTTTAATCCATTTTCTCCTAGGAAATTTAATAATTTAATAGTGGCCTCTTGGGTTTCTTCCTCAGTTTCTCCTGCCACTAATAGATCATCCACATATTGCAATAATTTTACTTCCTTGGGTAATGTGAAATCTTGTAAGATCTTCTCTAAAGCTTGTCCAATTTGGTGATTCTGTAAATCCCTGTGGCAGCACAGTCCATCTTAATTGTTGTTTTCGTCCTGTTTCGGGATCCTCCCATTCAAAGGCAAAATAATCTCTGGATCCCTCATCTAGAGGGCAGGACCAAAAAGCATCCTTCAAATCTATCACACTATACCAAGTATGTCTGGGAGATATATGACTCAGTAAAGTATAGGGATTTGCCACCACAGGAAATTTGGTAATTGTTCTCTGATTGACAGCTCTTAGGTCTTGTACCATCCCGTAGGACCCATCTGATCTTTTACAGGGAGGATGGGTGTATTATGAGGTGACATACATGGTTCTAAAGTTCCTCCCTCCAGAAGTCTGTCTACTACAGGTTTTAATCCTTTTTGCCCCTCCATTGGTATAGGGTATTGTTTGATTCCGATTGGACGATGTGGATCTATTATTTGAACACTTATAGGGGTCATTTCTATTTTTCCAATTTCCCCTTCTTTATACCATACTGAAGGGTTAATAGATTCCTCATCTTCTTGTGTTAAAGTGTACAATTTAATCTGCAATTTGTCCCCTTGGCTATGAATGCTCAGGTTTAATTTTAAAATCAAATCCCTTCCTAATAAATTGTACTCTGCTTCAGGGAGCAACAGGAAATCATTAAAACAAATTTTCTCTTCTGTTCCTACTTCTATATCTTTTAAGACAGGTACTTTAAAAGGCTCTCCTTTTGCCCCTACTACTGATACATAACTTTTCCCTTTTTCTACTCCTCTTGGAAGTTGTTGGATAGTGGATTTTTCAGCCCCTGTGTCCACTAAGAATAAAACTTCTTCTTTATGGGGACCAATTAATAGTTTTATCAAGGGCTCTGTTGATGTTGAAGTCCCCAGAAAATATAGCCCCTGACACCGCTATTCTTCTTTGAATATTTTCTCATCTTGTTCCCGCTTACGACAGTTCTTCTGAATATGCCCTTTCTTGTTACAGTAGTAACAGACAGGAATTGTGCTTTTCTCTTGATAAGCCTGTCCTCTGTGTGTTTTGTCTACTCCTTTTTCCCTTCTTTCTCTGGACAAGGTCTTATCTTTCTGACTTTCTCTTACAGCTGCTACAAAGATCTTGGCTTTTGCTTTTTGTTTCTCCTCATCTCTCCTGACATACACTTTCTGTGCTTCCCTAAGTAATTCTTCTAATCCTCTTTCTGGACAGTTTTCCTAACTTCCTTCTTATGTCTCCCCCATGATTTAGCTACAAATTGTGTTTTAAGGAGTGCGGTTCCAGCTACTGTATTTGGATCAATTCCAGAATACATTTGTAAACTTTTTTTTTTAATCTCTCCAACCATTCTGTTGGAGATTCATCTTTCCCTTGTTGTTCATTAAATGCTTTATGAATATTCTTTCCTTGGGGAACCGCTTCCCTTATTCCCTGTATGATTAATGTTCTCAAATCCTTCATATTCTGCCTTCCTTGTGGTTGTTGATGATCCCAGTGGGGATCCACATTTGGCCATTTCTGGTCTCCCGGGAGTCCTGCCTGATTCTGTCTTTCCCAAATCCTCATTCCTGCTTGCCTGATCATTCCCCTTTCTTCGGCCATAAATAAGATCCCTAAAATGGACTGTAGTTCTTCCCAGGTATAAGTATTAGGACCTAGGAATTGGTCTACTTTTTCAGCTACTGCGAGAGGGTCGTCTAATAAAATCCCCATTTCTCTCTTAAAGTTTCTTACATCTGTGGTATTTAATGGCACTGCCACAAACCCGATGCCCCCCTGATTGCCTCCGAGGGGTACTTCTCATAAGGGATATAGAGAAGCTCCCTCAGATGCAGCAGTTTTACTTTTCGTAGAGGCCGCTGGGGGTCGGTCTAATTCCAGTGTTGGTGGTGGTGGAGGCAGGGGCAACGGTGGTACTAATGAAGATTCTACGGCCACCGGAGGCAGGGGCAACGGTGCTACTAATGAAGATTCTACGGCCACCGGAGGGGGAGCAGCCGCCGGGGATGGATTGTTAAGATATGGAGGTAGCGGGGGTGGTAAGTTATCTAACGGCTCCCATTCATCATCTTTTTCTTTTTCATGTTTTTCTTCTTTTTCTTCGTCTTCCTCAGACTTCTCATCTGCTCTCAGTGTAAATATTGAGGCTGGAAAAGGACATGAAGCCCTGATCTATAACTCTGCAGAATCACTTTCCTCCTGACTAAAAGGTTTCTTTGAATTAACATGTATATTTAAGGCCTGACAAATCCAGTCTTCAAAGGATCCAAAAACAGGCCAGAATACATTTGGTCTTAGAGGTTTCTTTGGCCATTCTACCATACAATACTGAATCATTTTTACTTTACTTTTTCCTTTTCTGGGGCCCCTTTCATTCCAGTTTTTAATCATTGTCCCTAACGGACTTTCTGGTGGTATGTCTGGTAATTTCATCCCTTTTTTCTGATCTCGGGTCTTCGATTTTATCTGACCCATCTAGGAATTTTACTGTGGCAATTTCTACAGCCCTTGGTTACCCAGTAAGAGTGTCTTGCAGGGGGGTTAGGACCTATCACCCACCCACGAATCCTATAGGAATCACTTCGGTCCTTCACCGGCCAAGTCCCTCGCGGGAGATTGGAACCGCGGTTAGAAGACCTCCACACTCGCTTCGGAACCAGGTTCCGTCTCAGTCACACTCTTACACACAGGCAACCAAATCCCACCCAACCGAATGGTATACGCCTTAAATACTTACGACTCCATCGTCTTCGTCCGGATCTTCGCGTGCAGAATTACGGGCAAAATACAATGCTGCAGCCGGCAAGGGAGTTCATAAAGAATCAAATTCTTTGCTTGCCTTTATTCAGGTTCGAGATGGCGTTAATCCTGACCTGACTCGACCAGGAGCCACCACAGGAGTGGTGGGGCGCCCCTCCTAGATCAAGTCAGAATTCAGGAACCAAGACCATCCCAGACGAGCCCCCAGTTGTGATAAATGATAAAATTCCAAATAGGATTTTAATCAAAGTTTGTGATTTATTAAGTAAATAGAGGCAAGCAAACAGCACTGGGTGTGTCGGGAGTCTCTGCTCCACCAGGACGCACACCTATTAAATCAGGTGGTTGATTTTTATACTACTAGACTA
>NW_023308237.1:0-176 GCF_011077185.1 Oxyura jamaicensis
ACAACGACGCCGATAACCACGCCCATGATGACGATAACCATGACCATATCCACGACCATGATAATGCCCATGACAACGCCGATGACCATGCCCATGATGACGATGACCATGACCATGATAACGATGATGCCCATGATGATGCCCATGCCCATGATGATGATAACCATGACCATGAT
>NW_023308237.1:186-1019 GCF_011077185.1 Oxyura jamaicensis
ACGCCCATGATGACGATGACCATGACCATGTCCATGACCACGATGACGACGCCCATGACGATGACGACGATAACCATGACCATGATGACGATGACCATGACGACGATGCCCATGACAATGATGATGCCCATGATGATGGTAACCATGACCATGATGACGATGACCATGACCATGTCCATAACCACGATGACACCGCCCATGACAATGACGCCGATAACCACAACCTCGATGACAATAACCATGACCATGATAACAACAATGATGCCCATGACAACGATGACCACGCCCATGATGACGATAACCATGACCACGGCCATGGCCACGATGACGATACCCATGACAATGACACTGATAACCATGCCCACGATGACGATAACCATGACCATGTCCATGACCACGATGACACCGCCCATGACAACGACGCCGATAACCACGACCTCGATGACGATAACCATGACCGTGTCCATGATAACAATGACGCCCATGACGATGCCCATGCCCACGATGACGATAACCACGACCATGTCCACGACGACGACACCCATGACGCCGACCATGCCCACGCCACCTGACGCGCCGCTCCCCCCGCAGCGAGGCAGAGGAGAAGGGCTCGGGCTCGGGCTCGGGCGCAGGCTCGGGCGCGGGGTCCCCGGGGCGGGGGCCGTGCGCGGCGGGCAGCGAGGACAGCCTGGCGGGCTACGGCGGCAGCGGGGACGTGCAGTTCAACGAGGACGGCTCCTTCATCGGGCAGTACCGCGGGCCCGGCGCCGGCCCCGGCAGCTCGGGACCCGCCAGCCCCTGCGCCGGGCCCCCCCTTGACTGAGGGGGGGGGG
>NW_023308238.1:0-770 GCF_011077185.1 Oxyura jamaicensis
CCATGGCTGCCCCATGGCTGCCCCATAGCGACCCATAAGTGACCCATGGCTGCCCCATAGCGACCCATGGCTGCCCCATAGCGACCCATAAGTGACCCATGGCTGCCCCACAGCGACCCATGGCTGCCCCATGGCTGCCCCATAGCGACCCATAAGTGACCCATGGCTGCCCCATAAGTGCCCCATAGCTGCCCCCCCGTGCACCTGGTGGTGAGCCCCACAGCGACCCATAAGTGACCCATGGCTGCCCCATAGCGACCCATAAGTGCCCCATAGCGACCCATGGCTGCCCCATAAGTGACCCATAGCTGCCCCCCGTGCACCTGGTGGTGAGCCCCAAACTGCCCCATGGCGACCCATAAGTGCCCCATAGTGACCCATAAGTGCCCCATAAGTGCCCCATAAGTGCCCCATAAGTGACCTATAAGCGACCCATAAGTGACCCATAAGTGCCCCATAGCTGCCCCCCGTGCACCTGGTGGTGAGCCCCACAGCGACCCATAAGTGACCCATGGCTGCCCCATAGAGACCCATAAGTGACCCATAAGTGCCCCATGGCTGCCCCATGGCTGCCCCATGGCTGCCCCACAGCGACCCATAAGTGACCCATAAGTGCCCCATGGCTGCCCCATAGCGACCCATAAGTGACCCACAACTGCCCCATGGCTGCCCCATAGCAACCCATAAGTGCCCCATGGCTGCCCCATGGCTGCCCCATAGCGACCCATAAGTGCCCCATAAGTGACCTATAAGCGACCCATAAGTGACCC
>NW_023308238.1:870-2201 GCF_011077185.1 Oxyura jamaicensis
TGCCCCATGGCTGCCCCATGGCTGCCCCATAGCGACCCATAAGTGCCCCATAAGTGACCCATAACTGCCCCATGGCTGCCCCATAGCGACCCACAACTGCCCCATGGCTGCCCCATAGCGACCCATAAGTGACCCATGGCTGCCCCATAGGGACCCACAACTGCCCCATGGCTGCCCCATAGCGACCCATAAGTGCCCCATAAGTGACCCATGGCTGCCCCATAGCGACCCACAAGTGCCCCATGGCTGCCCCATAGCGACCCACAAGTGCCCCATAAGTGACCCATAGCGACCCATAAGTGACCCATAAGTGCCCCATAAGTGACCCATGGCTGCCCCATAGCGACCCACAACTGCCCCATGGCTGCCCCACAGCGACCCATAACTGACCCATAGCTGCCCCATAACTGCCCCATGGCGACCCATAAGGGACCCATAAGTAACCCATAAGTGCCCCATAGTGACCCTATAGTGGTCCCATGGCTGCCCCATAAGTGACCCATAAGTGACCCATGGCTGCCCCATAGCGACCCACAACTGCCCCATGGCTGCCCCATAACTACCCCATAACTGCCCCATAGCAGCCCCATGGCTGCCCCATAGCTGCCCCATAGCGACCCACAAGTGCCCCATAACTGCCCCATAAGTGCCCCATGGCTGCCCCATGGCTGCCCCATGGCTGCCCCATAGCGACCCATAAGTGCCCCATGGCTGCCCCATGGCTGCCCCATAAGTGACCCATAAGTGACCCATAGCTGCCCCCTGTGCACCTGGTGGTGAGCCCCACAGCGACCCACAACGACCCATAAGTGCCCCATAAGTGCCCCATAAGTGACCCATAAGTGCCCCATGGCTGCCCCATAGCGACCCATAAGTGCCCCATAGCGACCCATAAGTGCCCCATAAGTGACCCATAAGTGACCCATAACTGCCCCATAGAACCCCATAACTGCCCCCTAGGGCCCCATAACTGCCCCATAGGGCCCCATAACTGCCCCACAGAGCCCCATAACTGCCCCAAAGACCCCATAGGGCGCCATAACTGCCCCATAGAGCCTCATAACTGCCCCATAGTGATCCCACGGCTGCCCCACGGCTGCCCCCTAACCCCCCCCATCCCCCCCCCCCAGGCCTGTGAGCTGGACCCCATGCTGGACGACTCGGTGGCCTTCGCCCGCCGCCTGCGTGGCTGCCCCATAACTGCCCCACAGAGCCCCATAACTGCCCCATAACTGCCCCATAACTGCCCCATAGAGCCCCAGAACTGCCCCATAACTGCCCCACAGAGCCCCATAACTGCCCCATAGAGCCCCATAGAGCCCCATAACTGC
>NW_023308239.1:0-901 GCF_011077185.1 Oxyura jamaicensis
GGGTCACTGGGGGGGGGTTAAAGGGTCGTCGGGGGGGTCTGAAATCCAGAGGGCGGGGGCTGGAATGCGATGGGAGGGGTTCGAAATGCAATCTGGGGGCTCGAAACCCAACTGGGAGGGCACAAAACCCAACGGGAGGGTCCCAAAACCCGACTGGAAGGGCCCGAAACCCAATGGGAGGGTCCCTAAACTCAAATGGAAGAGCTAAAATTCAACTAAAATACCCCAAAACCTAAGTGGAGGGCCCCAAAACCCAACTGGAAGAGCCCAAAACCCAATGGGAGGGCCCCAAAACCCAACTGGAAGGGCTAAAACCCAACTAAAACGCCCCAAAACCCAACTGGGAGGGCTCAAAACCCAACTGGGAGGGCCCCAAAACCCAACTGGAAGGGCTAAAACCCAACTAAAATGCCCCAAAACCCAGCTGGCAGGGCTCGAAACCCAACGGGAGGGTCCCAAAACCCAACTGGGAGGGCTCAAAACCCAACCAAAATGCCCCAAAACCCAACTGGGAGGGCTTGAAACCCAACTGGGAGGGCCCCAAAACCCAACTGGGAGAGCTGAAATTTAACTAAAATGCCCCAGAACCCACCTGGAGGGCCCCAAAACCCAACTGGGAGAGCTAAAACCCAACTAAAATGCCCCAAAACCCAAGTGGAAGGGCCCGAACCCCAATGGGAGGGTCCCTAAACTCAAATGGAAGAGCTAAAATTCAACTAAAATACCCCAAAACCTAAGTGGAGGGCCCCAAAACCCAACTAAAAGACCCCAAAACCCAACTGGAAGAGCCCAAAACCCAATGGGAGGGCCCCAAAACCCAACTGGAAGGGCTAAAACCCAACTGGCAGGGCTCGAAACCCAACGGGAGGGTCCCAAAACCCAACTGGGAGGGCTCAAAACC
>NW_023308239.1:911-1735 GCF_011077185.1 Oxyura jamaicensis
AAACCCAACGGGAGGGTCCCAAAACCCAACTGGGAGGGCTCAAAACCCAACTAAAATGCCCCAAAACCCAACTGGAAGGGCTAAAACCCACCTAAAACGCCCCAAAACCCAACTGGAAGGGCTAAAACCCAACTGGGAGGGCCCCAAAACCCAACTGGAAGAGCCCAAAACCCAACTAGAAGGGCTAAAACCCAACTAAAATGCCCCGAAACCAAACAGGAGGGTCCCTAAACTCAACTGGAAGAGCTAAAATTTAACTAAAATGCCCCAAAACCCAACTGGAAGGGCTCGAAGCCCGACAGGAGGGTCCCAAAACCCAACTAGAAGGGCTAAAACCCAACTAAAACGCCCCAAAACCCAACTGTAGAGCCCCAAAACCCAACTGTGGACCCCAAAACCCAATCGTGGGAGCCCAGAACCGGAGTAAAGAGCCCCAAAACCCAACTGGGGGTTCCCAAAACCCAACCAAGGGGCCCCGAAACCCAACTGGGGGTCCCCAAAACCCAACTGGGGGTCCCCGAAACCCAACTGCAGGGCCCCAAAACCCAACTAAAGGGCCCCAAAACCCAACTGTGGGGCCCCAAAACCCAATTAAAGGGCCCCGAAACCCAACTAAAGGGCCCCAAAACCCAACTGCGGGTCCCTGAAACCCAACTGCGGGTCCCCAAAACCCAACTAAAGGACCCCAAAACCCAACTAAAGGGCCCCAAAACCCAACTGCGGGTCCCCAAAACCCAACTGCGGGTCCCCAAAACCCAACTAAAGGGCCCCAAAACCCAACTAAGGGGCCCCAAAACCCAACTAAGGGGCCCCGAAACCCAACT
>NW_023308240.1:0-112 GCF_011077185.1 Oxyura jamaicensis
CCAACCTCTCCCAGATGTCCCAGAGCATCTCCAGGACATCTCCACCCACCCCAAAACACCTCCATCCACCCACCCAACCTCTCCCAGATGTCCTCAGACATCTCCAGAACAT
>NW_023308240.1:212-1314 GCF_011077185.1 Oxyura jamaicensis
CTCTCCCAGATGTCCCAGAGCATCTCCAGGACATCTCCACCCACCCCTAAACATCCCATCCATCCACCCAACCTCTCCCAGATGTCCTCAGACATCTCCAGAACATCTCCATCCACCCCAAATCATCCCAAAACATCTCCAGAACATCTCCATCCATCCCAGAACATCTCAACCAGCCACCCAACCTCTCCCAGATGTCCTCAGACATCTCCAGAACATCTCCACCCACCCCAAAACATCTCAGCCATCCACCCAACCACTCCCAGATGTTCTGGAACATCTCCAGACATCTCCATACCTCCATCCAACCTCTCCCAGATGTCCCAGAGCATCTCCAGAACATCTCCATCCACCCCAAAACACCTCCATCCATCCATCCAACCACTCCCCGATGTCCTCAGACATCTCCAGAACATCTCCATCCACCCCAAAACATCCCAAAACATCTCCAGAACATCTCCATCCATCCCAGAACATCTCAGCCATCCACCCAACCACTCAAAGATGTCCTCAAACATCTCCAGAACATCGCCATCCATCCCAAAATACCTCCATCCATCCATCCAACCATTCCCAGATGTTCTGGAACATCTCCAGACATCTCCACCCCTCCATCCAACCTCTCCCAGATGTCCCAGAGCATCTCCAGGACATCTCCACCCACCCCAAAACACCTCCATCCACCCACCCAACCTCTCCCAGATGTCCTCAGACATCTCCAGAACATCTCCATCCACCCCAAAACATCCCAAAACATCTCCAGAACATCTCCATCCATCCCAAAACATCTCAGCCATCCACCCAACCTCTCCCAGATGTCCTCAGACATCTCCAGAACATCTCCATCCATCCCAGAACATCCCAAAACATCCCAAAATATCTCCATCCATCCACCCAACCACTCCCAGATGGCGTCAGACATCTCCAGAACATCTCCACCCATCCCAAAACATCTCCATCCATCCATCCAACCACTCCCAGATGTCCTCAGACATCTCCAGAACATCTCCACCCACCCCAAAACACCTCCACCCACCCCCCCCACCCCCCTCCAAACACCTCCACCCCTCCACCCAACCTCTCCCAGATGTCCCAGAGCATC
>NW_023308241.1:0-568 GCF_011077185.1 Oxyura jamaicensis
CCCCCCCCCAGCGCCAGCTCCCGCAGCCGCTCCCGCCGCCGTCCCGGGGGCGCCGCCATCCCGGGGCCCCGGAGCCGCCGCCGCCGCCTTCAGCGCCGCGCCGCCGCCATCCGGGAGCGGCCCCGGGAGCTCGCGGGGGCAGCACCCCGGGGACCGGCGCTGCGCCCCCCCCCCCCCCCCCCCCCCCCCCGCTCAGGGCCGAACCGGGCACCGGGCACCGTCTGGGAAGCTCCTCCCGGGGGACGCCCACCGGGCACCCGCCTCCCGGTGCCGGTGCCCTGCGGCCGGGCGGGGACAGCCGGGAACCGGGGCGGAGGCACCGGGCCGGGCCGGGCACAGCAGCACCTGCGGGAGCGGGACCCCCGGTAACCGGCACGGGGCCGCCGACGGCACCGGGGGGGGGTCCCCGCTGACCGGGCCGGGGGAGCCGGCAACCCCCCTCCGCCCTCCGCCTCGGGACACCCCCCTCACTATGTCCCGGGACACACCGACCCCCCCGGTACACCGGGACCACCCTGCCGGGACCCCTCACTACCGACCCCCGGGACCCCGGGACCGGTCCCCCCCC
>NW_023308241.1:668-1071 GCF_011077185.1 Oxyura jamaicensis
CCCCCCCCCAGCGCCAGCTCCCGCAGCCGCTCCCGCCGCCGTCCCGGGGGCGCCGCCATCCCGGGGCCCCGGAGCCGCCGCCGCCGCCTTCAGCGCCGCGCCGCCGCCATCCGGGAGCGGCCCCGGGAGCTCGCGGGGGCAGCACCCCGGGGACCGGCGCTGCGCCCCCCCCCCCCCCCCCCCCCCCCCCGCTCAGGGCCGAACCGGGCACCGGGCACCGTCTGGGAAGCTCCTCCCGGGGGACGCCCACCGGGCACCCGCCTCCCGGTGCCGGTGCCCTGCGGCCGGGCGGGGACAGCCGGGAACCGGGGCGGAGGCACCGGGCCGGGCCGGGCACAGCAGCACCTGCGGGAGCGGGACCCCCGGTAACCGGCACGGGGCCGCCGACGGCACCGGGGGGGGG
>NW_023308242.1:0-606 GCF_011077185.1 Oxyura jamaicensis
GGCCACGCCCCCCCCCGGGCACCTGCCCGTGACGCCATCGCGGCCTCTGACGTCACCACCCCATCTAGGCGGAGCGAGGGGCGCGGAACTACAACTCCCAGCGCGCCCCGCGCGAAGGGCCGGAGCCCCGCCCCCAGCTCCGCTCGGCCACGCCCCCTGGTGCCGTCACCCGTCCGCGGAGGCCTCGCCCGGGCAGGCCACGCCCCCTCCCGGGGCGCTGTCCGGCTGGGCGGGGCGGCTCCTCCTCGCCGGCCCCGCCCCCTCCTCTCAGCCCCGCCCCCTCCTCTCAGCCCCGCCCCCCCGCCCCGCCCCGCGGTTGCCGGTCCCGGTCCCGGTGCCGGTGCCGGTGGCGGTGCCGCCGCCCATGGACCCCGACCCGCCCGACTCCCGCAAGCGGCCCCTCGAGACCCCCCCGGAGGCGTCCAGCACCAAGCGCTCCAACACCGGCGGTGAGCGCCCCCGGGACCCCCCCGGGACCCTCCCGGGACCACCGGGACCCCACCGAGATTCCCCCTCCGAGACCCCCGGGGCCACCACCGGACCCCCCCTGATCCCCCCGGAACCCCCCCGGGACCCTCCCGGGACCCCCGGATCCCCCCGGGACCC
>NW_023308242.1:706-1120 GCF_011077185.1 Oxyura jamaicensis
GGCCACGCCCCCCCCCGGGCACCTGCCCGTGACGCCATCGCGGCCTCTGACGTCACCACCCCATCTAGGCGGAGCGAGGGGCGCGGAACTACAACTCCCAGCGCGCCCCGCGCGAAGGGCCGGAGCCCCGCCCCCAGCTCCGCTCGGCCACGCCCCCTGGTGCCGTCACCCGTCCGCGGAGGCCTCGCCCGGGCAGGCCACGCCCCCTCCCGGGGCGCTGTCCGGCTGGGCGGGGCGGCTCCTCCTCGCCGGCCCCGCCCCCTCCTCTCAGCCCCGCCCCCTCCTCTCAGCCCCGCCCCCCCGCCCCGCCCCGCGGTTGCCGGTCCCGGTCCCGGTGCCGGTGCCGGTGGCGGTGCCGCCGCCCATGGACCCCGACCCGCCCGACTCCCGCAAGCGGCCCCTCGAGACCCCCCC
>NW_023308243.1:0-661 GCF_011077185.1 Oxyura jamaicensis
CGGGGGGGGCACGGCCCCAGTGCGTGACTGGGAGCCCCCAGTGCTGCCCAGTGCATCCCAGTGCTCCCCAGTGCTGCCCAGTACCCGCGCAGTGCCTCCCAGTCAATCCCAAATGGCCCTTGGTACTTGCCCAGTATTTGCCCAACGGCCACCAGTGCCTCCCAGTACCCTCCCAGTACAATCCCAGTGCCTCCCAGTACCCTCCCAGTACACCCCAGTACCCTCCCAGTGCCTCCCAGTACCCTTCCATTACACCCCCAGTGCCCCTGCTGTCCCCCAGTGCTTCCCATTACCCTCCCAGTACACTCCCAGTGCCTCCCAGTACCCTCCCAGTACCCTCCTAGTATCCTCCCAGTACCTCCACTGTTCCCCAGTGCTTCCCAGTACCTCCCAGTAACCTCCCAGTACCCTTCCAGTGCCCCCACTGTCCCCCAGTGCTTCTCAGTACCCTCCCAGTGCCTCCCAGTGCCCTCCCAGTGCCTCCCAGTACCCTCCCAGTGCCCCCACTGTCCCCCAGTGCCTCCCAGTACCTCCCAGTGCCTCCCAGTACCCTCCCAGTGCCCCCCCCACTCACTGTCCAGCAGGTCTCGGATCTTGTCCAGATAAATTTCAAAGTAGGAAACCTGGCGGGAGGGCATTGGGGTGCCGTTGGGGGGGGGGG
>NW_023308243.1:761-1119 GCF_011077185.1 Oxyura jamaicensis
CGGGGGGGGCACGGCCCCAGTGCGTGACTGGGAGCCCCCAGTGCTGCCCAGTGCATCCCAGTGCTCCCCAGTGCTGCCCAGTACCCGCGCAGTGCCTCCCAGTCAATCCCAAATGGCCCTTGGTACTTGCCCAGTATTTGCCCAACGGCCACCAGTGCCTCCCAGTACCCTCCCAGTACAATCCCAGTGCCTCCCAGTACCCTCCCAGTACACCCCAGTACCCTCCCAGTGCCTCCCAGTACCCTTCCATTACACCCCCAGTGCCCCTGCTGTCCCCCAGTGCTTCCCATTACCCTCCCAGTACACTCCCAGTGCCTCCCAGTACCCTCCCAGTACCCTCCTAGTATCCTCCCAGTAC
>NW_023308244.1:0-644 GCF_011077185.1 Oxyura jamaicensis
CCCCCCCGTTTGTTACCGTTTCAATAAACCCCTCCTCTCTTTGGTTTTCCCGCCTTTTCCTCCGTGCGCGCGGCGACGTCACGGGGAGGGGCGTGGCCTCGGCGTGCCACGCCCACCCCCCCCCACCTCTAACACGCGGGGCCCCGCCCCCTCCGCTCCCACTGGCCCCGCCGGGCCCCGCCCACAGCCCCGCCGGGCCACGCCCACAGCCATCTGTCAATCATGAGAGCCACGCCCCCTGTTCTCCCATTGGCCCCTCGCCAAGTGACCGAATGAGCCGCGCCGCGCATGCGCGCCTCACCCCCTCCCCCCTACCGCGCATGCGCCGCCGCCCTCCCGGTCACCTTCCCGCACCTCCCCCGCGCATGCGCAGCCCCCCCTCCGCTTGCCGGCTGCGCACGCGCTTTAGGCCCCTTGGCGGGCCGCGCATGCGCAGGGCGCTGTCGCCGGCGGCTGTGGTGAGGCGAGGGGGGCAGCGGGGCGGCTCCGCCATGTTCCGGCACGGCCCCGCCGCCTCCGGCCTCCGCCTCCTGCCCGCCTGGCCCGGGGCCGTCGCTTCCTGGGCCGGGCCGGGCCCCCAGAACCGCCGCTACCGGGCCAGGCCGCAGGTGAGGGGGGCGGAGGGGGCGGGGCTAAGGAAAAGG
>NW_023308244.1:744-1124 GCF_011077185.1 Oxyura jamaicensis
CCCCCCCGTTTGTTACCGTTTCAATAAACCCCTCCTCTCTTTGGTTTTCCCGCCTTTTCCTCCGTGCGCGCGGCGACGTCACGGGGAGGGGCGTGGCCTCGGCGTGCCACGCCCACCCCCCCCCACCTCTAACACGCGGGGCCCCGCCCCCTCCGCTCCCACTGGCCCCGCCGGGCCCCGCCCACAGCCCCGCCGGGCCACGCCCACAGCCATCTGTCAATCATGAGAGCCACGCCCCCTGTTCTCCCATTGGCCCCTCGCCAAGTGACCGAATGAGCCGCGCCGCGCATGCGCGCCTCACCCCCTCCCCCCTACCGCGCATGCGCCGCCGCCCTCCCGGTCACCTTCCCGCACCTCCCCCGCGCATGCGCAGCCCCCCC
>NW_023308245.1:0-594 GCF_011077185.1 Oxyura jamaicensis
AATGCAACACCAGGGATGCAACACCCTGCAGTGCAACACCAGGGATGCAACAGCCAGGGATGCAACACCTGCAGAGCAACACCCTGCAGTGCAACAGCTGGGGGTGCAACACCCTGCAGAGCAACACCCTGCAGAGCAACACCCTGCAGAGCAACAGCCGGGGATGCAATGCCCTGCAAATGCAACAGCCGGGGATGCAGCACCCTGCAGTGCAACACCTGCACGTGTAACAGCCGGGGATGGATGCAACAGCCGGAAATGCAACACCTGCAGAGCAACAGCCGGGGATGCAACACCCTGCAAAGGCAACAGCCGGGGTTGCAACACCCTGCAGTGCAACGCCCAGTGTTGCAAAACCTGGTGCTGCAGCAGCTGGGGATGCAACACCCGGGGATGCAACACCCGGAGCTGCAACACCCGGAGCTGCAACACCCGGAGCTGCAACACCTGGGGATGCAACACCCTGCAGCATAACACCTTCAAATGCAACAGCCGGGGATGCAACACCCTGCAGTGCAACACCTGTAAATGCAGCACCTGCAAATGCAACACCCGACGATGCAACAGTCGGTGCTGCAACAGTCGGCGCTGCAA
>NW_023308245.1:694-1000 GCF_011077185.1 Oxyura jamaicensis
AATGCAACACCAGGGATGCAACACCCTGCAGTGCAACACCAGGGATGCAACAGCCAGGGATGCAACACCTGCAGAGCAACACCCTGCAGTGCAACAGCTGGGGGTGCAACACCCTGCAGAGCAACACCCTGCAGAGCAACACCCTGCAGAGCAACAGCCGGGGATGCAATGCCCTGCAAATGCAACAGCCGGGGATGCAGCACCCTGCAGTGCAACACCTGCACGTGTAACAGCCGGGGATGGATGCAACAGCCGGAAATGCAACACCTGCAGAGCAACAGCCGGGGATGCAACACCCTGCAAAGG
>NW_023308246.1:0-745 GCF_011077185.1 Oxyura jamaicensis
CCCCACATTACCCCACGGAGCCCCAAAGAGCCCCACGGAGCCCCACATTGCCCCACATTACCTCACACAGCCCCACGGAGCCCCACATAGACCCACAGAGCCCCAAAGAGCCCCACGGAGCCCCACATAAACCCATGGAGCCCCAAAGAGCCCCACATTACCCCACGGAGCCCCACAGAGCCCCACATTACCCCACAGAGCTCCACATAAACCCCACAGAACCCCACGGAGCCCCATGGAGCCCCACGTAACCCCAAAGAGCCCCACGGAGCCCCACATAAACCCATGGAGCCCCAAAGAGCCCCACAGCACCCCACATTACCCCATAGAGCCCCACAGAGCCCCACAGAGCCCCACGGAGCCCCACATTACCCCACAGAGCTCCACATAAACCCCACAGAACCCCACGGAGCCCCATGGAGCCCCACGTAACCCCCCAGAACCCCAGAGAGCCCCACAGCACCCCACATTACCCCACAGCACCCCACAATTCCCCATGTTACCCCACCGCACCCCACAGCACCCCGCAACACCCAAAGGAGCCCCACAGCACCCCACGGTGCCCCACGGTGCCCCATGGCACTCCATGGAGTCCCACGGCACCCCCCCGGCACCCCACAACTCCCCATGTTACCCCCCAGCACCCCACAACTCCCCCCAGCACCCTCCAGCACCCCACGGAGCCCCCCAGCACCCCACAACTCCCCCCAGCACCCCACAACACCCTTCCCCCTCCCCCCCCCCC
>NW_023308246.1:845-1153 GCF_011077185.1 Oxyura jamaicensis
CCCCACATTACCCCACGGAGCCCCAAAGAGCCCCACGGAGCCCCACATTGCCCCACATTACCTCACACAGCCCCACGGAGCCCCACATAGACCCACAGAGCCCCAAAGAGCCCCACGGAGCCCCACATAAACCCATGGAGCCCCAAAGAGCCCCACATTACCCCACGGAGCCCCACAGAGCCCCACATTACCCCACAGAGCTCCACATAAACCCCACAGAACCCCACGGAGCCCCATGGAGCCCCACGTAACCCCAAAGAGCCCCACGGAGCCCCACATAAACCCATGGAGCCCCAAAGAGCCCCACA
>NW_023308247.1:0-1972 GCF_011077185.1 Oxyura jamaicensis
AGACCCCAAAACACCACCCAAGAACCCTCAAAACCACCCCCAGACCCCAAAACACCACCCAAGAACCCTCAAACCCACCTCAAGAACCCAAAACACCTCCCGGAGAACCTCCAAACCCACCCCAAGACCCCAAAACACCACTGAGAAACCCAAAAGACCACCTCAAGAACCCAAAACACCACCCCGAGAACCCAAAACACCTGCCGGAGAACCTCCAAACCCACCCCGAGACCCCAAACCACCACCGAGGACCCCAGAAGACCACCCCAAGAACCCAAAACACCTGCCGGAGAACCTCCAAACCCACCCCGAGACCCCAAAACACCACTGAAGAACCCAAAACACCCCCCAAGAACCCTCAACACCACCCCGAGAACCCAAAACACCTCCCGGAGAACCTCCAAACCCACCCCGAGACCCCAAACCACCACCGAGGACCCCAAAAGACCACCCTGAGGACCCCCAAGACCCCACCTGCTCGGCGTAGAGGTCGTCTCGGTCGTGCATGTGCTGGTGCTTGCCCAGGTCGGTGGTGATCTCGCCCACCTCCGTGTAGAACTGGACGTCCGTGTGGCGCTTCTTCCCGAACATGATGGCGTTCTGCGACCGAAAGACACCATTTAAGGGCTTTTTTCCCCCCCAAAAAAGCACCCCGAGAACCTCGGAGGAGGAGGACCTTGAGGTGGAAGTGGAGCACGATGATCATCTCGCCGTCGCAGGGCTGGAAGACGGCGTGCTTGATGTTGTTGTAGAGGATGTCCACCTTGTCGCCGCGCACCGAGGTGAAGCGGAAACCTGTGGGGACAACCGAGGCGGCCCCCGTCACCTCCGCCGCCGTCGTCTTCCTCACCTCCTCCGTCATCTTCACCGCCAGCTACCGTTGACGTGGGCCTCCAGCGAGCCCTGCATCCTCTTCTGCGCGATGTTGGGCCGGATGTAGAGGTCCTTCAGCTTGGGGTTGCTCCGGTTGAGGTTGATGACCAACGAGTCCTGCTTCACTATCCCCTGCAGAAGACCGAGGCGGGTGCCACCAACCCCAAAGTGGCACCCGTGGGACCTCCACCCCCTCAGTTGTCACCCCCTCCCCCCCCCGGCCCGGTCACCTCCTTCTCCTTCTCCTCGGCCTCCCGCGTCTTGTAGCGCTTCTGGACCTCCTTGATGATGCGGAAGGCGTTCTGCAGGTTGAGCGCCGGCACCGTCTGCTCGCCCGGCGTCTTCATGTTGGACGCCCGGTAGGTTCTACCAGGGGGGTGGACAACCGAGTGGTCACCCCTCCCCACCGCCCCCCCCAAGGTGTCCCCGAGGTCCCCACCCCGGTCCCTCACATCTCCTTGACGAAGGTGGCCTCGGGGTTGGGGAAGATGTTGCCTTCGTTGCGGCCCAAGGCGCTGCCGGGGCAGTAGAAGTTGATGCGGAGGTAGGTGTAGTCTCCTTCCACCGACATGCTGATGTTCTGCGCCAAAAACAGCGGTTTTGAACCCAAAAAGGAAGGAGGGGGAGGAGACTTCTGCCATTTGAAGCCCACCTCCAGCTGTCCAACGGCACCTCGCGGCGTTGAATCCATCAAATTGCAGCCCAAAAACCCAACGTTGAGGTTCTTCAACCCCAAAAACCCAACGTTGAGGTTCTCCAACCCCCAAAATTCAACATTTTCCACCCCAAAACCCAACGTTGAGGTTCTCCAGCCCCAAAATTCAACATTTTCCACCCCAAAATCCAACATTAAGGTTCTCCAACCCAAGAATTAAACATTTTCCACCCCAAAACTCAATGTTTTCCACCCAAAAACCCAACATTGAGGTTCTCCAGCCCCCAAAACCCAATGTTGAGGTTCTCCAGCCCCCAAAACCCAACATTTTCCACCCCAAAACCCAACGCTGAGGTTCTCCAACCCCAAAAACCCAACGTTGAGGTTCTCCAGCCCAAAAACCCAACGTTGAGGTTCTCCAGCCCCCAAAACCCAACGTTGAGG
>NW_023308247.1:1982-2400 GCF_011077185.1 Oxyura jamaicensis
AAAACCCAACGTTGAGGTTCTCCAGCCCCCAAAACCCAACGTTGAGGTTCTCCAGCCCCCAAAATCCAACATTTTCCACCCCAAAAACCCAATGTTGAGGTTCTCCAGCCCCAAAATTCAACATTTTCCACCCCAAAACCCAACGTTGAGATTCTCCAGCCCAAGAATTAAACATTTTCCACCCCAAAATCCAATGTTTTCCACCCAAAAACCCAACGTTGAGGTTCTCCAGCCCCCCAAACCCAACATTTTCCACCCCAAAACCCAACGCTGAGGTTCTCCAACCCCCAAAACCCAACGCTGAGGTTCTCCAGCCCCAAAATTCAACATTTTCCACCCCAAAAACCCAACACTGAGGTTCTCCAACCCCAAAAACCCAACGCTGAGGTTCTCCAGCCCCAAAAACCCAACGTTGAGG
>NW_023308248.1:0-1186 GCF_011077185.1 Oxyura jamaicensis
CACTTGATCCCCTCGTCCAGATATGGAATGGAATATCCCTTTGGTTGGTTTAGGTCATCTTCCCTGGTGATGTTCCTTTCTCACAATTTTGCCCACCCCCTAGGAGGGTTAGAGAAAGTCCTGATGCTGTGCCAGCACTGCTCAGCAGCACACACAACACCAGTGTCATACCACTGCTGTTCTAGCTCCAAGTGCAGTTCAACAGCACTGTATGGGCTGCTGCAGGGAAAGTCAACATCCCAGCCAGACCCAGTACACAGGGGCAGGGGAGAGGAGGTCCCTCTGGGTCCTTGCTAGCCTGGGCAGAGCAGGAAGGGCGCCCAGGGTATTCGTCCCCACACCACAACCTACCAGGACCTGCAAGGTGGTCATGGAGCATCCAGGGCCAGGCTCTGCACTGTGGCCATGAACCCTGCCTGCCCTCCTCCTGCCACGCTCCATGCACTGGCTGCAGCAGAGGGGAACCCCAGCCAGCCCCTGCATGGGGCTCTGCCACCCTCCTCTCCCTGGTCCTCTCCCGTGCCCTCCTTGCTGCTCTCTGATGCACACTAGGACCTCCCAGTGCGTGCCGGCCAGCACATCTGCTGAGGGCCAGTGCAGCTGCTGCAGGGGCAGGGAGCTCAACAGCATCCTTGCAGGCCTCTGCCCCGGGCCTGCCTCTCCCGTTGCCCTCACCCCCGGACATGTCTCTGATGACAGGAGCGCTCTTGGCATGTGCTTCCTGGCCTCCCCTTGCCTCCTCCCAGCTGCTGCCCACTCATACTCCTGGCACAAACCTGTCTTCACAAGCAGCACCACAACTTGGGCTGCTTCTTTTGGGCCCCTCCACCCACTGCCTTGACTCCTGGTCTCTGCTGGGCCACCTCTTGGACACCCAAATGTGTCCCTTGGCTGTCAGATCCATCTCCCCTGCCCCACAGGATGGTAAAGACGGGGTGGGACATATTACCGTTACATGTGGAAGTGCTTTTGTAATCTGCATTGGTGATGGTACAAAAAGACAGTACCTTCACCAGTGATCTACATCCTTCTCCAGGTGAAGTTTCAGGATCTATATTCATCACAGGAGAAGAAATACTGATGTTCACCTGTACCTGCATTGTCATTGCTTTCTCCATCATGGTGTACTCCCTCATCTCCCAGGTACTTCCACCCATCTTGTGGATGTTAAATGTCCATCCATGTG
>NW_023308249.1:0-1973 GCF_011077185.1 Oxyura jamaicensis
AGAAAAGAAAAGAAAAGAAAAGAAAAGAAAAGAAAAGAAAAGAAAAGAAAACTGAAGAAATAAGAGTTCCAGGGAGAGCTGGCATGATACACAATAACTGTAACGATATCTGGGATCTTTTTGACCCTTCCTAGCCTTTTCTTTTTTGGGTGAACCTTCAAGTTGTTTGTAATAGTATTATATTGTAGATTTTGGATAGGAGTTGTTTTCAGCTGTGTGACACATTGCAATCAGATTTCTGAAGATAGTTTCATTGCTTCTACAAGTCTGTCATTGCAAGAGAAGAAATTTCTTTGATGAAACAGAGATTTCTGATGCATCACTATTTCCTAAAGAAGAACTGACAAAAGCACGTTATTTGCCATTTGTTTCCTCTGCGGTCTATAAGAAAAATCTTTGAAACTATCCTCTTCATGATGCTAGCTGACAAATCTTTAGGCTTCATTGTGTCATACCCTAGGAGGAGAGAGGGAAAAAGGTGGATGGACATTAACTTTACAATTAGGGTTATGGTGATAACAGAAAAGCTGGGACTTTGGTACCTGGATCTTATGTCTCCACCCAACAATAATCATTTTATTGACTTTAGCTGATGATTTCAAATGTTTGAGATTTGTGTTTGCTACTTTGTTTTCTATATAGGAGCCTATAAATGCCTACTTCAGAAAATTTGTTGCAACCTTTAAATTGGTCAGTTATGACCATGACCAGTCTACATCCCATTTGATTTGAATGACTTTAATTTTTCTGGTAATAGTTGCTCTTCTGGATCCAAGATGATTGTTATCAAATTTCAGTGATCAGTTTTGGTTTAATTAGCATTCTTCTATATAAAACTGTATACCTCTTGCTTCATTTTATGTAGATTACTACTGTTGTATTCCAAGTATCTTGTGCCTTAAATATTTCAGAGTGTAACATTGCTGAGGTTGTCTCATATGTGTTAATATGTGTTTTCATGTAGAGGTATATATGTTAATACAAAATTTGATGGACTCAGTGACCAAATCCCAGCTTTGTCTACTTATTCTGACAACGTTCTAGTTTGCATTTGTGCATAGAAGAGAAGTAGCTTGGTGACATTTTAAATCACAAGACCAACCGCTGCTTCTCACTGGGGAAGGAAAGTATGAGAAATAACACTGTATATGATAGTAGCAGTACCAAACAGCTCTGTATAGAGATAGGAGATGAGCTATCTGAGAGTTTACGTGAAGTTTAGAGAACAGTCCGATCCAGTTTACTGTGAGTACCTACTATAGAAGAGCTGAACAGGACAGATAAAGCCTTCTTCAGATATGGGGAACAAGACTCATGTTTGCAAGCCCTTATCCTTATTAGATGGACAACCTGGTAGGACACAAGCAATCTAGAAGGTTTCTGTGATGCACTGATGACAACTGACTGACATCAGTTGGTCAATGAGCCAATGAGGGGAGATGTTCTGCTGGACCTCATATCTACCATCAAGGAGGCACTGGGCAGAGATGAGAATATCCAAAGCAGCCTTGTATTTACCATTAGAGGAGGATCCTGAAAGGAGGGAGCATGGCAAAAATCAGGATCTCAGTCCTGAATTTCATGAGAGCAGACTTCAATTATCCTTGAACAGGACCCCTGAATGGGATTCATTTGGGGAATAATCATGAAGGATATAGTCCTAGAAAGAAGAGTTGTATGGAGCAGCTAGTTGAATTTTATGGATTAATGGATTATGCCATCTTGATGAGCAACAAGTCAAGAAAAGGCAGCAGGAAGTTTGCATAGGTGAACAAGGAGATTCTGACTAAGTTAAGACATATAAAGAGAGCATACAAGAAATAAAAGAAGCAACAGGTAACCTGGAAGAAAAATAGACACACTGTCTGAGCATGTAGGGATGGGGTTGAAACACAGTAAATTCTGTTTAAACGTGAGTGTATATAGATAGATAGATAGATAGATAGATAGATAGATAGATAGATAGATAGATA
>NW_023308249.1:1983-2944 GCF_011077185.1 Oxyura jamaicensis
ATAGATAGATAGATAGATAGATAGATAGATAGATAGATAGATAGATAATGTGATCAAACACTTGAACAGATTACCCAGAGAGGCTGTGGAAGTCTCCATCCTTAAAGACATTTGTAACTTGATTGGACATGGGTTTGGACAACCTCCTCAAGCTGACGTTGGTAGATCTCCAGAGGTAATAGCCAGCCTTCACCATTTTGTGTCTGTGTTTCTTTTACAGCGCATGTGCACATATTCAGATTTTCTTCATCCAGGTAGAATTGGACTCTTCATGTAGAAATACTAGAAAATGCAGGCAACAAACTACAACACTCATTTTATGGTCATATAGAATCATAGAATCATTAAGGTTATTTAAAAATTTTACTTCCACTCTTCTCTGAAAATATTAATATTTTATTCAGAATTAAGTGAATACAGAAAATGAGAGAGGAATGAAAATAAGAAAATATGAATATAAGCAATCAGATTTCCTTCTGGGAAAAACAGAATAAGGTCAGCAAAACTGCCAAGGTCTAATAAGCAGCCACATTATTAACAATGAAAAATTGCCAACCATATTGCATATTATTGGATATGTGACACACTGTAGGAAACACTTGCTCCACCACATACAAAATGGAACTGATATAATTGCATTGTTCCTTGTGCTGCAAACCCCATCTACTCATTGACAGCCAGATTCCACCCACCATACAGCACTTTTAACATACTCCTTCTTTTCTGACTGAGAAAATTAAGGGTTCTCATAATTTTAAATATTTTTGCCAGTTTTAGAAATGTGTGGCAAAGTTACTAGGATACTAGAGTCTAATTCTATGTTTCCAGCTTGCATATGACTCTAAATTCAGTCTGCTGAAGTAAATTCATGGAAGACGAGGACAAAAACAGAAGTCAAATAAGTCAAATAAAATGATTGTATAGGAAGTGTTACTGCTTAATCTTGATGTCCAAAATGGGT
>NW_023308250.1:0-1242 GCF_011077185.1 Oxyura jamaicensis
TGATTCCCACATCTCTTCCCCACATGGCGTCCTCACACCTAGTGCCCAGACCTGCTCCCAAGATCTGGTCCGCAGAAGCGGCCCGCAGACCTGGTCCGCACACCTACGGAAGTCCGGGAAGCAGCGGTGGGGACCAGCTCAGGGGACCCGAGGTTGGGAGCCCGGCTGTGTGTATAGCAGGTCACGGGAGCAGCTCTGCCGAGCAGGCGTGGTGCCCAGGTCAGGCTACCGATCTGGGAACCAGCTCTGGGACTAGCCCTGGGCAGCAGGTCTGGTTCCCAGGACTTGGGACAAGCTCTGGGGACCAAGTCTTCCGAACAGCTCCGGGGAGCTGTGGAGCAGATGTGTTGACAAAAGCTGGAGAGCATGTCTGGGCACAAATCGTGGGGACCAGCTCTGGGAAGCAACGCTGGGAAGCAGAGCTGTCGAACAGTTGTTCTGAGCAGGTGTGGCAACCAGGTCGGGGTACCAGCTCTGGGCAGCAGCTTAGGTGAGCGGACGGTAATCGTCACCGGGCGTCCCGCACGGCACCTTGGTGCCCGGCCGGGATCTCCGCTGAGGTCCGCCGCGGGACAGGACCCTCACCGGGGATCGCCGGCAGGGATCATCGGTGGCGTTCGGAGACCTTCGGAGTTCGCTGACGCGGCTCCGCTGCAGTGTACGGCTACTTGCCGGGAGTTCCCGAGGCCTGTCTGTCAGGGCTCGCCACTTGTAGCCGGGGAGGATACGCCGCAGAGCTGTGGTCCCGCAGGAGCTCATCTGGTGGGCTCTGTTCAGGGACCTGCCTTGTTCCTGTCGCGGGTCCGACGCGGCGCCCCAGAAAACCCACGGGGATCGTCGCCGGCGATCCTCTGCCCTGTCGCAGACGATGGTCCGCCGCGGCGCTTTGGATTCCGCCGATGCCCAGTCTTTCTCTGCAGCTCTTGTTCCCACACCTGGACCACATCTCGGAGTGCAGATCTGCCGAGCAGCCCTGCGACAGTCTGCTAGCCTTCGGCGGATCCTCGGCGGCGATCCCAGTTGGTATCCCGGGCGCCGCAGCGGACGAGCGGCAGAGACCGCGGGCAACTCCAATGGTGCCGCGGAAGCTAGCTGCTGAGAATCAGCGCCGGGCCCACGGTTCCTTAGTCGTATCCCTGCCGGCGACATTCGGAAGCATCCCGGTCCAGAGAAAACTGTCCCGCGGCGGACCTCGCATGTGGGGAAGAGATGTGGGAATCACGTTGGTGGATCATCTCTGGG
>NW_023308251.1:0-6593 GCF_011077185.1 Oxyura jamaicensis
AGGGAAGGAAAGGAAAGGAAAGGAAAGGAAAGGAAAGGAAAGGAAAGGAAAGGAAAGGAAAGGAAAGGAAAGGAAAGGAAAGGAAAGGAAAGGAAAGGAAAGGAAAGAAAAGAAAAGAAAAGAAAAGAAAAGAAAAGAAAAGAAAAGAAAAGAAAAGAAAAGAAAAGAAAAGAAAAGAAAAGAAAAGAAAAGAAAAGAAAAGAAAAGAAAAGAAAAGAAAAAAAAAGAAAAAAAAAGAAAAAAAAAGAAAAAAAAAGAAAAGAAAAAAGAAAAGAAAAGAGAATAAAAGGATGCTTATAGATGTTACTGTCCTAATTTATCACAAATTACCTATAGAAAGTGCCTTTTCAGGTTAAAAAAATATGTTGCTTTTATTTATACTAAAATATATCTTTTCTATGGTCATTAGCTGAATTATATTGCTTGAGGTAAAGCATATTCAAGGATCTAATCATAAATAAAACCAGGTACATTACAATTACTATCGTGATGTTTATCACTGATGGAGCTTATGATTGCAGTACTGCGGTGTTCTTCCCTTCTATTCACCATCCATTTCTTATTGCAAACATCTGCTTGGAAATAAAAAGGGTTTTATATTTCCCTGGGACATACTTGGCTCTACAAGAACATTGTTCATTTTATTTAAGAAATACTTAAGTTTAATCAAGTTTTTAATTCCAGAAATATTACAGCCACTCATTTTGAATGACTTACAACTCTAATCTATATATTTTAAAATGTCATTAATGAAAAAGAATAATGTAATACCTATTGTTGGATTACATAGCAGAAAATGAACTTCTTTCCTTTCTCTCTTGATTAGTGCTCTGGCATTTATTCAGTGGCTTGGCCTTGTTCATTTCAGCCTTGGTGCAATAGTAATAACAAATGAACCCTATTACTTTTGCTGATTATTTACTTCTGTTCTGATGCTAACGTATTCTCCAGTTCATCTTGTAAATTACAGCTAATGTAAGGAAGAAATATCTCTGTGTGTATAAAAGAAAGCAAACTCCTTACAAACTTTACAAGAATCTTTTAAAATAAATCTAAGAGTTTGGGGGAGAAGAAAATTGTGTTTTGCACTCACACTGATGAATGCAAAAAAATATATACCATATTTTACTTACTAATATGCACTAGTAAAATTCATGGCATGCTGTTTTACAGGCAGTAAAATACTTTCTCCAGATGTGGCTGCATAATTCTCCAAAGACTATCATAGTTATCATAAGATTTATGGAGGATAATTTATTAATCACATTTTTTTAACTTTGGAAATCTGTTTAGGAAGATGAAAGAGAGCTTTAAAATAAGTCATTTTAACCAAATGTGGATGGCATTATGATATCGAGTTACCCCTTTTGTTCAAATAGTTTTTAATGACTTTATTTGTTTTATTGCCTCCAAAAGTCAGTACCAACTTAGTAGTAATGATATATCCGGCAAATCTCTAACATTTTGAAAAACAGCAAGGAAACTTTTTTTACTATGCTAAATTAATTGAACTGTGCTATGCTATTGTTATAGTTTATTTAGGAATTTGTAAGCTACTTAAACTTATTTTTATAAGATTTGAAAGATACAAAGCTTATAAAAACTCTGCCTCACTAACTCAGCTTCCTTAATGAAGTCTATAAGTGGATCATATACATAAAATAATGTAATGAACAAAAGTTGATTTAAAATCTGCATTTTAACATCAAATTTGTGTTGTTCAAGCAGTTCCATTAAACTGGATGTGAACATTAAAGTCAAGATAGGTATGAAGCTATTTCATGCACAGATGGCCTGATCCAAAGCATTGCAAGGTTAGGGAAAATCATTTTCTCAATCTCTGTAAATTTTGGACCATACATAGAGGTCCTAGATAATTGTTTTCAGCACCTGGGCTACTACTCCGTGATGGATCAGTTCCTCCATTGGTACCTCCACCTGCACTATGTGAAAGGTGACAAATATATATCTACCTGTATGTTAGATTTGTGAACATCCTGACCACAAGGGCTAAAGTTCAGTTTCCTACAGATAGGCTTTCAGTGCCTAGTGATTTGCTTTAGTGTCCTGCTAAGCCTCCAGCTGCTGATAAAAGAGAGTTCAGATCTCCAAAGGGCTTGTGTCACACCTTCCAGCCCCATCTGATTGTCTTAAGAAACCTTAGAGTGTTCTAAATTGCATTACAGATTTATTTGTAGGCAAACCAATTTAGCTTTAGCTCTCCCCAGCTCTAATGGGATCTCAGATACTTGCATGCTTGTAGATAGGTACCTATTTGCTGACATCCATATATGGGTGTTTTAACTTTAAATTGAATCATCCTCTGTGTGTCATGAAGCCAAAAAAAAAAAAAAAAAAAAAAAAAAAAAAAAAAAAAGACATGAAGGCAATTTGATACCCAGATGACATTTCTCTTATTGAATGCAACAAGAAGAAAGAAAGGTTTAAAACAGGTTAGGGTTACTGGCTCAAGTTCTACGGAATATTGTCAGAAAAGACTGTTTTGATGGAAGAAACTGGAGGAAATGGTAAGTATTACACCATCTCCTCTTATGAGAAATGATCCAGCACTTGTTGTATGGGTTTGTAAATCGGTGGTCTTATGTAGAAATGTCAGAACAATTTTTCATCTATACCATATGACATAAGCCAAGCTTCATCTTTGTGACATGAGCACCAAGATAATGCTTTTACCACTTCACAGCAGACTATGCAAACAAAAGTGGAAATTAGATGTTCACCTGACTGTTAAAGATTTTCACACAGACTTTAGAACCCCTTATGTTTAAACTTTTATGAAGCACTGCCTAAGAGCTAAACAACCCCTTAACTCAAAGAAACTATTTCTTGTGGAAAGGGTTTCTTATGATTTTATAATGTACAGTTTAAAGTTGTTAAATGTTTCCACAGTTTACGTTTTCTGGTATGTACTGTAAGAAAGTGCTTGTAGCTAGTACGGTCATTCTTGCTAACCTTCTGGTGCAGAGCTCATCTCCTTTTAATTTCCAAACACATGTATGAATGAGTTGGGAGATGATGCGGCATTCATTTGGAGCTGGGGCTTACAAAATAAGTGAAGAAACTTTCTATTCCCAGTACTATTAATGTTGTTTCTCTATTATTTGTCTCTGTCTTTAACACTAATTTCACCTCTGTTTTTAATACTAATGATGGGACCTGGAACCACTGGAGCCCTAGGCTGAAAGACCATGATGGGGAAGTGATAAGTTTCCAGCTGACTTTTAACATATATAGGATTTGCTGCTGCAACTGAATGCATGTAAGTCTATGGGGCCCCATAGGATTCATCCCAGGCTACTGAGAGAGTTTACAAATGTTATTGTGAAACCTCTATGCTATTTATCAATGGTCTTGGGAATCTGGAGAGGTCCCAGATGACTGCGAGCTTGCAAATGATGTCATCTACCTGGACTTGTGAAAAGCATTTGAAACTGTCCCACACAACATTTTTGTTTTTAAATTGGAGAGGCATGGGTCTGATGGATGGACCACTCAGTGGATAAGGAATTGGCTGGGTGGCCACACTCAAAGAGTTGTGATCAAGGGCTCAATGTTCAAGTGGTTGCCAGTTAACTCGTGGTGTCCCTTAGGAGTCTGTACTGAGACAGGCGTTAATTTACATCTTTGTTAATACAAGGACAATGGGATTGAGTGCATCCTGAACAAGTTCGCAGATGACACCAAGCTGGTGGACTCGCTGGAGGAAAGGGATGCCATCCTGCGGGACTTTGACAGGCTTGAGAGGTGGACATATGTGAGCCTCATGAAGTTCAATGAGGCCAACTGTTAGTTCCCGCAACTGGGTTGGGGCAAATACAGGCTGTGTAATGAGTGGATTGAGAGCAGCCCTGAGGAGAATGACTTGGGAATATTCTATCAGGGAATGTAGTAATAGGGCATAGGATAATGCTTTAAAACTAAAAGAGTGTAGATTTAGATTGGATATTAGGAGGAAATTTTTTACTGTGAGGGTGATAAGGCACTGGAACAGGTTGCCCAGAGAAGGTGACATCCCAGAAGAATTCCCCATCCCTGGAAGTGTTCAAAGCCAGGTTGGATGGGGCTTTGAGCAACCTGGTCGAAGTGGGAGAGTTCCTGCCCATGACAGGGGGTTAGAAATAAATGATCTTTATGGACTATTCCAACTCAGACCATTTGATGATTCTGTGAGATTATTCTGTGAGATACTGTAAAAAGATGATGCAGTCATTGATCAAGACCAACATGGGTTCATAAAGGGAAAGTCATACTTTATTAACTTAATATATTTTTATTATAAAGTTATAGTGGACAAAGGGAATGCAATGGATGTGGTTTCTTTGGATTTCACTAAAGCTTTTGATACTGCCTCTCACAGTATCCTTCTGGCCAAGCTGTCCAGCCTGCAGCTAGACCTGTACACAATACTGGAGGTGAACAATTGGCTAAAAGGTTGGACCCAAAGAGTTGTAATAAATGGGGTAACATCAAGCTGGCTAGCTCCACAGAGCTCAATTTTAGGGTCAGTTTTCTTTGGTGTTTTTTACAATGACCTGGACACAGGTGTTGAGTACACACTAAGTTTGCAGACAATACTAAATTAGGAGCAGCTATTGATTCCCTCGAGGACAGAGAGACCTTGCAGAAAAATCTTGATAGATTTGAGCTCAGGGCAATCACCAACCACATGAAAATTAAAAACGGCAAAAACCAGATTCTGTACCTGGGACAGTGTAATCCTGGATGTACATATAGGCTGAGGGACAAGTGGCTGGAGAAAAAAAAATTATTAAGGAAATATTATTAATTAAACAATTCAACTAAAAGGAAAAAAGGGAAAGGGAAAAAGGGAGGGGGAAAGGGAAAAAGCAAAAGAAAACAAGTAAAAGCTATGTGGAAGTGAAGAGGAAAGAAATTACTCTCTAATTCCCACAAATGAGCGATGCTTGACCACGTCCTTGAAGCAGGGCCTCAAGGCACGTAGCCAGTGTTCGGGAGGAGGACAGACGTTTTTGCAACAAGAGCCCACCCCTCCTCTCTCCTTCCTTTTTCCACCTTTTATTGCTGAGTGTGACATCATATGGTATGGAATATCCCTTTGGTTGGTTTAGGTCAGCTGCCCTGGTGATGTTTCTTTCTCACTTTTTTGCCCACCCCCTAGGAGGGTTAGAGAAAGTCCTGATGCTGTGCCAGCACTTCTCAGCAGCAGAGACAGCACTGGTGTGATACCACTGCTGTTCTAGCTACAAGTGCAGAGCACAGCACTGCAGGGAAAGTTAACATCCCAGCCAGACCCAGTACATTTACATAGCAGAATTTGAAGTAGACAGTTGACATTTTCACACACGCGCTATTATAGTTCTAAAAATAATGAAGGTATCTTGACTAAATGTAGACTGCTTTAGAGATATTTATATTCAAGGTAGTCAGTCAGGTCTGTCTCTGTGTTCAGCGGAGAAAAATAAACACTTTCTGAGAGTAATGCATCTGTTCCATTTCAGATGTGTTTTAGAATGAGAATCATTTATTCTCTGCAACAGCCTGCTTTTCTTTATTGATTACCTAGGGCTAGGAAAACTAGTTCAGACTTAGATGCTACTTTGCAGATCTCTCAATTTGAGTAAATTTATCCCATGCTTTGTGTTAAAATAATTTAATACTGTTTTTGAGGATTCCAGACGTTCATAATTTCACCATATCAAGGTCTGAGTAAGGTTTACAAAAAAGAATAATCTGTATTAGGGGAACCCACCTTTTTAAATAAAGTGCTTGGTTTTTATGCTATTCTTCCTTATCCCATCCTTACCACACTAATTTCCTCTAAAGCAGTGATTTATTTTTTTTTTCAATTTTTGTAACTATCATACAGTATTTTAAAATATTTTATGATTTTCAGTAGTTCAGATAATTTTTCTCACATAGCTAGAAAGATTGGTGTGATATTCGAAAGAATAAGACATCAACATACTGTTCTAATCTTTCATCTAGAGTTACTTTTTAATTTCCAACTCATACTGAAAGAGTTGGAAGGTAGTTCACAGCCTCTAACAGCAAGTTCACACAAACCTTTATATTTTCTGTGAAACCCTACTCACTGTTGGTACAAAGAATATTGGAAAGATACTTTTTTGGAGTCCTGTAAAAAAAAATTGGGAATGTTTCTGACATTTAGCTATTTTTTTCCTTGACAAATAGTTCAGCAATTAAAGTTCATTAATAGATTGCATTATGAGAGTATGCATTTGAGAGAGAGTGTTTTTCAGAACATTCAGGCTATGATGTGACTTTAATAATTCAGGCCCCACAACTCTTCAGAAGCATTAAAATATCACAATTTTACTACTTTTTTTTACAGTATCTCTTATACCATAATGAGGGCTCTGTTTTCAAAAGAATTTTTGTATATTTACATATTGCATTTCTCAGCAACAAGGGAAGGGAGAAACTACCAAATATCAAAAGATCACCATACCCACAGGAATAATGAAATGAAATGAAATGAAATGAAATGAAATGAAATGAAATGAAATGAAATAAAATGAAATAAAATAAAATAAAATAAAATAAAATAAAATAAAATAAAATAAAATAAA
>NW_023308251.1:6603-10429 GCF_011077185.1 Oxyura jamaicensis
AAATAAAATAAAATAAAATAAAATAAAATAAAATAAAATAAAATAAAGTGGGAGCTGGCAATCCTGTGCCATTCTCTAACAAACTATAAAAGGTTTGCAGACCACTGTGCCTTATCAAGCAAAGATGTTAAATAGAAACATAGCTTTGAAAATGGTGATCAACGGGTTGGCCTTCATAAGTCTGAAGAATACCCAGTAGTTTCATTTAGACTTCATTGCCAGACAAGGTCTCCAAGACTAATCTCACTGAATTTTAACACCTAAAATCAACAGTCTAATCTATATTATGGAGCTTTATTCCTTCATGAAACAATGTTTGTTGTTGTTTTTTTTTTAAAAAAAAGGCATTTTCAGAGTATGACTCACTTATTGATGAATAACTCTGAAAGTGCTCATTTCTCCCAACATACCACTGAGACAACTTAGGGAAATGTTTGTGAATCTCAGTGTCACTGATCTTCATGAAAAACAGATCAAACTTTATAGACATTGTGGGGTCTGCTGTTGCAATGCTTCACTCATTTCCACGGAATCATGTTGATAATTTACTGGAACTGAATTTCTAAGACTTTAGCTTGCATTTGGAATTAGTACTGGCTAATCCACTAATACGGTGCCAATATTATCCTTTATATTTGGAGGAGGCAGAATAATAGCTATTGCAAAAGGCTTGTGCATAGCAGTAGTCAGGTTTTTCACTAACAGCTAACTTGATGCTAAAAAGTAAACCATCCAGAAGAACAGAATTCAATACCGAAATAAATAAATAAATAAATGAAAATCTGTCAGATGTGTGTTAAAACATATGTAAAATCTCGACAGCACTTTAAACTTTTTCCATCTTGTTAACTTAAAGGTGTAAATTACGAACTGGTTCACTATTAAACAAATTATCCATGGACATAGACATCTTCTCTTACAAAAGAATGACTGTAGTCCAGTTTACATTAGTTTGAAACCACCCTAGATCCAAAAGAGCAATTCATAATTCTCAAGGTAGCATGACAAGAAAAGGCAGGCATTCTTTTAACAGCTATGTTGGAGCATGTTCAAACAAATTATGTGCTATCTTGAAAATAACTGACAAGAATACCTGAGAAAATGCTTCTAGAGTATCCAATATAATAAATAAATAGCAATAATAATTTAAAGATCCATCCTCTTAACTAATAAACTGTACCCCAAAAGCATATAGGAATTATTGTAGGAATTTTTAGATTAAATAAAAATGTCATACAATGGTCTCTCACTTAAGAAGCTTACCAGTGGAACAGAAGAGGAAATAATGATAATTCCTTGTTGGAGAGATGATGTTCTTCCTTTCCTGTAGACAAGGTTTTATATTTTAGCATTGCTAATCTCTCCTCCAGACAAGATCTGTAGTTTGGTTGTTATTTTTGATTCAAGGGATTAACACCAAATACCACTGAAAAATAGAATACCAAACAGAATAAAAATTAGGCACATTCAGAAGTCCTTGGTTTTATAAGGTCCAGGATGTTCTTTGTGAGAATATGAAATATGTGAACTCCAAGAATGGTAAATAAATTTAATTGTAAGAAAGTTTTGGGGGGCAAATTGGTGTATAATACTGCAGCCCACCAAAAATCTTGCCACCTCTGTAAACAGCACGCTAATTTGGGTTTGAAAGTACAATTTTCAGTGAAGATTAAAAATATAACAGGTTCAAACTAGGTACAGTCGCTAATGCAGGTGAAGTCAATAGTTCCCATTATTTAGAAAAATAAATAAATGAATCAGCAACCACCCTGAAATGTAGTGGGTCTTAGAAGATCTACCCTCCAGATACCTTCAGCTAGCTATTACTGCACTATTCTATGTGGCTGGAGAATTCTAACCACCTGTCTCCTCATGATCCTCCACATAAACCATTTACTTGACTCAAAATCTGACCTGATCACAGCGAGGAAAAAGATGAAGATGCAGAATTGATAGAGCAGTATGATCAGCTTCAATTAGAAAGAGCTCCTAATGAGGGAGGAGGAGACAGAGGGACAGACTGGGTCCAGGACTCCTGAGCACTTCAGGGCTCTACTGCTGCCTCAGAGGATCTGGCAGGCAGTGCTATTGCCATGGGGTCCAAATCAGTGTGTGCCAGTGGCTCCCTCCCTACCCGCTGAGTACAGAAGTTCAGGACAAATGAGGAACACTGTCAGGCTCTGAACTTTGCGGGAAAATCCATTGCCTCTGTAATGGCATTGCCCCTCAGACTTGAAGTCTGCAGATTTCCCTGTGTCCTCCCCCAGTCTTTTTCCCCTGACAATGTCTGCTGCTCCATTCCCTTCTCCCCTTCCCATCCCGTCTTCAGTGGCCTCACATGTCAATGTATCTGTTGAGGTCCTTGAGGGTCGTGTTGAACAGTTGGGCTAGTCTAGGCACACCATCAAGCTCCGGGTGCCTGGGACATCTGTGAAGGGGCAAAGCACAGCATTAGGTGGAGCTCCTTTGGTGGAGTTGACCAGAGAAGGCTGTCACGCTCCAGGGGAAATGGCTCCACTTACGGCTTCCTCGAGGGCTGTGAAGAGTCATGGACATCCCAAACTGTTGGCAGAGAAGGCCGAGAGTCAGTGGACTGGGAGCCCCTGGTAGGGCAGTTGGCATGTGGAGCCAGGCGGTATCTTTGCAGGACACCTGCCCTTGCCCAGGGCTGCTCACCTCTGTGATTCTTCCGGTTCTTTCTGCAGTGGTGCATCCTCAGACTCCCTTTCTACATGGTATGGTGGTTTTACTCAGGTGGGCAGTCAAGCTCCACCACAACTGCTCATTCGCTCCCCCTCCTCAAAGGGAAAGAGGAAGAAAATACACTGCAAAGGGCTCAAGGGTTGAGATAAGGACATGGAAATTGCTCAACAATTATCAAAAATGGAAAAACAGACTCAGATTAGGGAGATGTAAAATTTATTGTCTATTACTAACAAGTTAAAGAAGTGAGAAACAAAGGAAAGAAACAAAAAATAACCTCCCTTCATTCACCCTCTTCTACCTCTTCCCTATGAGTGGTTCAGGGGAATGGGGGTTGCAGTCTGTCTATAGCACTTATCCCCCACTGCTCCTACACTGTCACTCTGCCCCTGCTCCACATGGGTTCCCTGCCATGGGATCACATCCTTCTGGACCTGATCCTGCGTGGGCTTCCCAAAGGCAGCAGCTCTTCAAGAACTTCTACTGTATGGGTCCGTACGACGGGGTCCATCCATCAACAGCAAAATTTTCTACCATGGGTGCCCCACGGACAGCAGCTCCCACGCTCCTGCATGGGCCCCTCTCCACAGACTACAGGTCCAGGCCAAAATCTGCTCGAGCAGGGGTGCTCCACAGGCCACCACCACCTCCAGGCCATATCCACCTTCTCCACTGGGGGCTCCTCCACAGGCTGCAGCGTGGAGATCTGCTCCATGTGTGACCCAAGGGCTGCAGGTGGACAGCCTGCTCCACCTGGGGCACCTCCACAGGAGGGGAACTTCGCCTCTGGCACCTGGAGCACCTCCTCGCCCTTCTTCACTGACTTCAGTGAAAAGTTGTTTCTCACTCCTCTCTCTCAGCTGCTGTAGTGCAGCAGGATTTTTTTTCCCTTTTCTTCAGTCTGCTCTCATGCAGGCAAAAACAACATTGCTTATTGGCTCGGCTCAGGCCAATGGGGTCTCCTTATCTAACATGGAGAAGATTCTGAACTTTCCTCATAGAAGCTAACACTATGGCCCCGCACTACAAAAACATTCCCACGTAACCCCACTACAAAAGTGCACAGAAAGCAGCAAGTCAGAGGGAGTCCCCAGCAGCCTCATCGGCACTCACAAACCCAGGC
>NW_023308252.1:0-1397 GCF_011077185.1 Oxyura jamaicensis
TCAGACGCACAGAAGTATAAGGCTTTAGTAGACACCGGTGCACAATGTACTCTAATGCCATCAAGCTATACAGGGCCAGAACCCATCTGTATCTATGGAGTGACAGGGGGATCGCCGCAGTTAACTGTATTGGAAGCTGAAGTGAGTCTAACTGGGAATGAATGGCAAAAGCACCGTATTGCGACTGGCCCGGATGCTCCGTGCATCCTTGGCAGACTATCTCAGGATAGGATTTTTCAAGGACCAAAAGGGTTCTGCTGGGCTTTTGGCATAGCTGCCTTAGAGACAGAGGGCATTAAACAGTTCTCTACCTTGCCCGGTCTCTCAGAGGACCCTTCTGTTGTGGGGTTGCTGAGGGTCGAAGAACAGCAAGTGCCAATTGCTACTACAACTGTGCACCGGCAGCAATATCGCACCGACCGAGACTCCCTGATTCCCATCCATGAGCTAATTCGTCAACTGGAGAGCCAAGGAGTGATCAGCAAGACTCATTCACCTTTTAATAGTCCCATATGGCCAGTGCGAAAGTCTAATGGGGAGTGGAGACTAACCGTGGACTATCGTGGCCTGAACGAAGTCACACCACTGCTGAGTGCTGCAGTGCCAGACATGCTAGAACTCCAGTACAAACTGGAATCAAAGGCAGCCAAGTGGTATGCCACAATTGATATCGCTAATGCATTTTTCTCCATCTATCTAGCAGCAGAGTGCAGGTCACAGTTTGCTTTTACTTGGAGGGGAGTCCAATATACTTGGAATCGGCTGCCCCAGGGGTGGAAACATAGCCCTACCATTTGCTACGGACTGATACAGTCTGCGCTGGAGCTCCTGAACACCTGCAGTACATCGATGACATCATTGTGTGGGGTGACACAGCAGAGGAAGTTTTCGAGAAAGGGAAGAAAATAATCCAAATCCTTCTGAAGGCCGGTTTTGCCATAAAACAAAACAAAGTTAAAGGACCTGCACGAGAGATCCAGTTTTTAGGAATAAAATGGAAAGATGGACGTCGTCAAATCCCAATGGATGTGATCAACAAAATAACAGCTATGTCTCCACCAACTAACAAAAAAAGAAACACAAACTTTCCTAGGTGTCGTGAGGTTTTGGAGAATGCACATTTCAAATTATAGTCTAATTCTAAACCTGCTCTACCAAGTAGCCCGTAAGAAGAATGATTTTGAATGGGGCCCTAAGCAACGACAAGCTTTTGAACAAATTAAGCAGGAAATATTTCATGCAGTTCATGGCAGCATATGAAGGAGTTTGATCTGCTTCGGAAGTGGTCGGTACTGAAGCACAGCTCCTCCTGGCACCCCGACTGCCAGTACTGGGCTGGATGTTCAAAGGAAGGGTCCCCTCTACACATCATGCAACTGATGCTACATGGAGCAAGT
>NW_023308253.1:0-1266 GCF_011077185.1 Oxyura jamaicensis
GAAGTGTTCGAGGCCACGTTGGATGGGGCTTTGAGCAACCTGGTCTAGTGGGAGGTGTCCCTGCCGATGGCAGGGGGGTTAGAACCAGATGATCTTTGAGGTCCCTTCAACCTGAACCATTCTATGACTCTATGACTCTATGATTCTATAACTTATAAGGTGTGTCTGCAAAAGTTTTTTGTTTGTTTGTTTGTTTGTTTTGTTTTGTTTTTTTAACCACTGGAGTATCTACTGCAATCAAACTTCTGTGGGTATAGCTCTTGTATACCTGTGTAACATGAGAAATACTTTATGTTTTGTTCACCACGGGTTCAAATCCCAAAGCATTCACGGGCTCAAACTCATACCTACAAGATTTTACTGGCCCTAGTAGTAAATATATTACATTACCATAATTCTAATACTGGAGTTAATATAATATAATGTAATGTAATATAATATAAGCATTTGTTTTAGTTTTGAATTTCATTTTAGCTATATCAAAATAATAAAATTAAAAAACATCAGAGAACCTGTTTTGAGCATTTTTCAAAGCCATAATTGAATAAATCACAGAATCACAGAATCATAGAATCACAGAATTGTAGGGGTTGGAAGGGACCTCAAGAGATCGTCGGATTCAACCACCCCCTGCAAAAGCAGGTTCCCTAGAACAGGTTGCCCAAGTAGGAATCCAGAGGGGCCTTAAATATCTCCGGAGAAGGTGACTCCACAACCTCCCTGGGCAGCCTGTTCCAGTGCTCCGTCACCCTCACCGTGAAGAAGTTCTTTCACGTGTTGGTGCAGAACTTCCTGTGATCCATTTTTTGGCCATTGCCCCTTGTCCTGTCCCCACAAACCACTGAAAAGAGGTTGGCTGTAACCCTCTGTCTCCCACATTTGAGATATTTGTAAACATTAATAAGATCCCCTCTCAGTCTTCTCTTTTCAAGGCTGAACAGACCCAGGTCTCTCAGCCTTTCCTCATAGGGAAGATACTCCAGGCCCCATATCATCTTTGTGGCCCTCTGCTGGACTCTTCCCAGGAGATCCCTGTCTTTTTTGTACCGTGGAGCCCAGAACTGGACACAGTACTCCAGGTGAGGCCTGACCAGGGCAGAGTAGAGGGGGAGGATCACCTCCCTTGACCTGCTGGCCACGCTCCTTTTTATGCACGCCAGGATCCCATTGGCCCTCCTGGCCGCCAGGGCACACTGCTGGCTCACGGCCAACCTGTCGTCCACCAGGACCCCCAGGTCCTTCTCCTCAGAGCTCCTCTCCAGCAGG
>NW_023308254.1:0-249 GCF_011077185.1 Oxyura jamaicensis
AATCTGTTCCTGAAGAAAGGATTACAGCCAAAAAGAGCTGGATTCTGAGACGTTCAACTTGGAATGGGGGATGCGATCAGTAGATAGCACTTTGTCTCTGCCACCCCTTCATGGTCCCTCTCTGCCCCTGCTCCCCGTGGGGTCCCTCCCACGGGATGCCGTCCTTCCCGACCTGAGCCTGCGGGGGCTGCCCACAGACCGAGGCTCTCCAGGAACTGCTCCCACATGGCTCCGTGCCACGGGCTCCAT
>NW_023308254.1:349-1019 GCF_011077185.1 Oxyura jamaicensis
AACTGCTCCAGCACGGGTCCCCCACGGGCAGCAGCTCCCCCCAGACCGCCTGCTCCTGCGTGGGCTCCTCTCCACGGGCTGCAGCTCCGGCGCGGGGCCTGCTCCTGCGGGGGCTCTCCATGGGCCGCAGCCTCCTCCAGGCCTCATCCACCTGCTCCTGCAGGGGCTCCTCCACGGGCTGCAGCGTGGAGATCGGCTCCATGTGGGACCCATGGGCTGCAGGGGGACAGCCTGCTCCAGCAAGGGCCTCTCCCTGCAGGGGAACTGCTGCCGCGGGCCTGGAGCACCTCCTGCCCTCCTGCTGCACTCCCCTGGGGGCTGCAGGGCTGCTTCTCTCGCCATTTCTCACTCCTCTCTCTCCCAGCTGCTGTTGCCAGCAGGTTTTTTTCCCTTCCTTCAACCTGCTCTCCCAGAAGCCCACCCAGCGTCACTCCCTGGCCCAGCTCTGGCCAGCAGCAGCTCCCTTTGGAGCCATCTGCAGCTGGCTCTGCTCTGACATGGGGCAGCTGCTGGGCTCTGCTCACAGAGGCCACCCCTGCAGCCCACCCCCTGCTACCAAACCCTTGCCATGGAAACCCAGGAGTCCATGTGTGCAGTCAAATGCCTGGTGTTGCTTAGCTTCAGCTTGGAGCTCAGTGCTTCCCTTGGACCAGCTCCTGACAATCGCAGC
>NW_023308255.1:0-1432 GCF_011077185.1 Oxyura jamaicensis
GAAAGGAAAGGAAAGGAAAGGAAAGGAAAGGAAAGGAAAGGAAAGGAAAGGAAAGGAAAGGAAAGGAAAGGAAAGGAAAGGAAAGGAAAGGAAAGGAAAGGAAAGGAAAGGAAAGGAAAGGAAAAAAGTGCCTTTATTAGCTAATTGCTCTCCAGCAAGTACTGGAGAAATTAATATGAATCTGTCAGAAAAATTGTGTTTTTGATAACATTTGATATTCCATTAAGTTAATGATAATGAAGATCCTTTTTGTTTACAAAAGGGCTTTTAAATCTGTTAGATGTGTGTCTTCTAATTTCTGCATGCTTTTTACGTGTTGATTGACTCACGTTGGTATCAGCTCAATCTATCTATTTTATAAATGGCAGGAACTTCTGTCCTTTGTGAAGTGTGCTGAGCTTTTTTGGAGTAATTAGCCCAATGTTAATGAAGTAATGTCTTCTTTTTCTCCTTGAAATGCAAAGGATTAGTGTTGTGCTGGGCAGCATAGGCAAGGAGGAATGGGGTAGACTTTCATCACAAGGCTGGACGCATCATAACTTAGGTTTTACTTGAGAAGAAACTAGTTTTTGGGGGAGAGGGAGGAAGCATGGTATCATGGAATAACTAATATATTTTATCAGTCTTGTTAAAAATTAGTAACAGAGAGAAAGTTCTGTACTTCTCATTCATAACCAAAGCTGTCCAGAGATGAGGTTGTGGTACTGTCTTAAATTTCATGTGGTGAAAGCCATACTGTCCTGCCTTGTCCTTTTAATGCTGAGTGATAAAGCCCAGCATTTAATCCCCTCAGCCAATACTATATTTGACAGAATACGGTGTCTAATTCTGTGCACATGCCAAAGAATTACTTCTTCCGGGTGTTTGGATAATGCTGCCTTGACAGAGAGCTCCAACATCCACCACCACTTCTAGACAGCCTGCGAACTAGCAAAGCAGTTTAAAACTCTTTGTTTTTAATGCAGTAAGAGTGTCCAAGAAAGGGTGTCAATTCTGAAGGGTGCAGGAACATGAAGGAAAAGAGGGAAGGGGGGATATATTTGGTTGTCTACATCTTTATTTATTTTTGTTGAATTTTTGTAGGCTTGTTTTAAATCAATATTTATGCCGCCCTATTAGAGTTGTGACTACCTTCAGATAAATTCTCCTTGCAGCATATGAAATGCTCTTAGAGCCTGAATACCTTCCTTTCATTATTCTTTTCTGCACAAGAGCTGAGGGAGGAGTCAGCCAACTTTGCAGGAAGTTCACTCCACCTCCCTGCACCCTGTTTCATGGTGTCCACTGCAGCTGAAACAGCAATCCTGCCTACCAAACGGAGCTTCCCTCCCTGGAACAGATGTGTTGTGGTGACTCTAATACTGTGTTGGCAGCCTCAGGCATGCCATGTCTTCAAAAAAAAAAGAAAAGGAAAAGGAAAAGGAAAAGGAAA
>NW_023308255.1:1532-10851 GCF_011077185.1 Oxyura jamaicensis
AAAAGAAAAGAAAAGAAAAGAAAAGAAAAGAAAAAATAAAAAAAAAAGAAAAGGAAAAGGAAAAGGAAAAGGAAAAGGAAAAGGAAAAGGAAAAGGAAAAAAGGAAAAGGAAAAGGAAAAAGGAAAAGGAAAAGGAAAAGGAAAAAAGGAAAAGGAAAAGGAAAAAAGGAAAAGGAAAAGGAAAAAAGGAAAAGGAAAAGGAAATGGAAAAGGAAAGAAAAAGAAAAAGAAAAAGAAAAAGAAAAAGAAAAAGAAAAAGAAAAAGAAAAAGAAAAAGAAAAAGAAAAAGAAAAAGAAAAAGAAAAAGAAAAAGAAAAAGAAAAAGAAAAGGAAAAAGAAAAAGAAAAAGAAAAAGAAAAAGAAAAAGAAAAAGAAGGACCTGAGAACCCCTGAAGAGTCACTTTGTTTATACATCATTTAATACTACTTATAATTTATTTTTTGATGTTCACTAAAGTTTTTTTCACAGGAAAGTAAAAGAAAGAGAACAGAGGAATTCTTCCAACAGAGATTTTATGAAATTGATCCTGAGCATATTCAGATGCACTGAAAAGTGAGAGACCAATAAATACAGAAAGCCAATTACATGTGCCTTTAATTTACTACGTTTAATTTCACTGGGTGGCCCAGCTGCCTTAGTGACTCAGCTGTAGCTATGAAAAAAGCTTTAGTGTCTGCATACTAACATATTTGATTTCAGCATGGCTCTGTTTTGCTTACCACCTTGCAATACTCTGGAATATGTAAATTAAAACATGAATGAGTTTAGTTTTTTCAGCCTCATTTCAACAAGTTTACAGCAGAGCTCTAAAAACATGAAACTGAACCCTGCAGAGCAACTGAATAGCCATGTTTGCTTTGGATACTGTCTCAAAAAATTTTTATTTTATTTATTTATTTATTTGTTTGTTTGTTTGTTTGTTTGTTGGTTAACCTTTATTACAACTTTCTTCTCTTTCTTGTCAGCCTTTATTTCTTGGAGCTGTCATTGAGTTATACCAAATGTATGGAATATATCTGCTCCAAAAATGAGCACACCCTTTCACTGAAAATCCACTTCGGCTTCCCTTGCTCTTGTTACTTGTCAGATTTTCTGGGAATAGCAGTGGCAAGATTTGATTCTTAGGGTGATATAATTATTTCCTCAAATTGCTCTCAGCCAGCTTTTGCAGCCCTTCATCAAAAAAAAGAGAGAGGTCGGCTGGAACACTATTAATGCAAAGAGCCAAGGACTATGCAGCCTGTTTTTCATCAAAATCATGTCTAAAATGTCAAAAGAAAATTTTATTTCTATTTGTTTACCAATGCATTTTTTTTTCAAAAGTTTCACTGAATTGTCTAAGACTTAGTGAGGTGGGACTAACAATACTTTTACCTTATTTTTCTTTATAAACCACCCTTTCCTTCCCTTGATGTCACACTGTTACATTTTGCTGTAAACAAAAGTCTTAAAATCAAATCTAACCTTTCACACAGTGGTCCCTAATTCTGCATGTCAGACAATTATAGGGGTTTCCCAAATGAGTGTTAGAAAGGATAACTGAGTACATCTTGTATAGCTTGGAGGTACAAAATAAAGCTGATAATAATAGAGTCAGGCTAAGCATGGAAGAAATGGAAGAAGGTGTGATGGTTTTACTCGAGTGGGCAGCCGAGCTCCACCACAACCGCTCTCTCACTCCTCCCCTCCTCAAAGAGGAAGGGGGAGAAAAGACAACACAAAGAGCTCGAGGTTTGAGATGAGAATGATTTAATTAAAGGAAAGGGGAATGGGGAGAAAGAGAAACAAAAGAAACAACAAGGCCGCGCGGAAGCACAGAGAGAAAGAAAAAAAAGTTATTCTCTACTTCCCATCAACGAGCGATGTTCGGCCACGTCCCGGGAAGCAGGGCCTCAAAACGCGTACCGGTTGTTCAGGAGAGACCCTCCCCCACGAGACTCCCCCTTTTATTGCTGAGTGTGACATCAAGTGTTATGGAATATCCCTTTGGTTGGTTTAGGTCAGCTGCCCTGGTGATGTCCCCTCCCCATCAATTGCCCACCCCCAGCCTGCTGGCTCTTGGGGGCCTGGAAGGAGTTCTGATGTTGTGCCAGCACTATGCAGCAATAGACACAACACTGGAGTGATACCAGTGCTGTTCCAGCTATGAGTGCAGAGCACAGCACTGTGTGGGCTGCTGCAGGGAAAGGTGACTCCATCCCAGACAGACCCAACACAGAAGGAGCATTAAAAAAAAAAAAAAAAAAAAAAAAGCAAGCAAAGAAACAAACAAACAAAAAACATAAACCACATTTTTACACTTACTCAGACCATTCTTATCCATTCACAAGACACTGTCACAGAGGGAAGTCCTTCTCAGTCCAAAGTCTTGGCTGAAAACCTCTGACATAACCAAAGAATGAAATCCTCCTCTCCCTCTTTCACTTCATGACTTTAAACTATTTCAACTTGTTAGGATGAATCCTTTTCAGAGAATGATTAACTGTTTGGCTTCTGAAGCCAAATAGCATGGGACTAATTAATTTGGTTTACCTGCATCACAACGATTTTTCAAAAACCAATTTCCTGAAAATTCTGGTACAGGCTTACACTGAATGCTTGACATTGCAGCAATCTAAAAATATATGAATGCTTTCTGATTCATATAGAAATTATTCAATCATTGAAGTTTTAAAAACTAATAGGGAAAGGAAAATGGGAAGAGATTATTTTGCTATGTTTTGTTTTGAAATCCAGTTGTGATATCTTTTAATTTTCTTCTTTGTTAAAGACTCTGATCTCATAGCTCTACTGACAGAATTTATAAAAGGTGGAGATTCTGGGTCATTGGCAGACTTACAACTTTCCATCTCCCCATAGAAATGTATTTCAGCCAAATTTTTAGCAGGTTAGTTTTGTTCCAACCAGCAACCAACTAGCATGAATGCCTTGAATCACAGATTTTTATTCATGGTGAAGCAGGTGATTTAAACAATTATTATGCTGAAAATGGCATATCTTTGGTAATAGTGGTCTCTTTGAAATAAGCTACCTGCCATTTATTTTTGAGTTTCTAGATTTTTAGTTGTAGGGTTGTCTGAGCATTTCTCTTTGAAATATGCAAGGAGATAGATGTTTTCACCATCACTTACCTAACAGGCAACCATGGTTGCCCACACTGTTAAAAAACATATTTGACCTAAACAGACACCAAGTATGGAAAATATTGATCCCAAATACATATATAAGGGAAAATTAGGACAAATGGGAAAAGAACAACTAGAACAGAAGTATCACTTCACCATTGGTTGCTGTGATCTGCTTAGAGCAGTATAATGACATGCATAAGAGAACAATAAATAGATATTTTTTGTTCACAGAACTATGCTCCAGCAAGCTATTGTACTTCATGTCAATGCATTTCAAAGTATAACAACTCTTACTGTCACAGTAAGACATTATAAAAGACGAACAACATCTCTGTGATTATAGTTTTAATTGCTCTGCAGATGTGGAGTTTCCACCTGCAGTATATAGAAATCAGAACAGCATAACCCTCCCAGATCTGGGGACATGGATCATAATTAACTTAAAATGAGGAAATTTTCACATGATGTTTCTTTTCTTTTCAGATTGTTTAATATTGCATAAAGTCATGTTCTGTGGTTCAAAGTGTGTTCTAAGACTATAATGCATTCTGACAAGTGCATTTTCTTATGTCAAAGTGCTGCTGTGTGCATTGTCTTTACTCAAATTTCTTGTGCTATGTGCACTTCTTGAAGAATAGTAACAGACAGTTCTTGACAATGTTCTTGTTCAAAATATTAAAATGAGGTGAAAAAGATGATTTTAGAGTGCATAGACTGTTTGAAAACAGCAGTCACAGAACCCCAGCATGATTAACGCTGGAAGAAACCTCTTGAGATCATCTAGTCCAATTCCCCTACTTGAAGAAAAGGGTCAGGATGTGCAGGGCTGTGTCCACTCAGGTTTTGAGTATCTCCACAGATGGGGGCTCCATAACCTCTCTGGGCAACCTGTACTAGTGTTTAATCACCTTCACAGTAAATAAGTGTTTTCTCATGTTTAAACAGCTTTTTCTGTATTTCATTTTGTGCTCAATGCCTCTTTTCATGTTTTTGTATACTCGTGGGAAGATTCTGGTTCTCTCATTTTCATTCCTTCCCACCAGATATTTTTACACAAATATGAGATGCTCCTGAGCTTTCTCTTCTTCAGGTTGAGCAGTGTCAGCTCTTTCAGCCTCCCCTCATATGGAAAATGCTCCAATCCCCTAGTCGTATTCATAGACCTTTATTGGACTCTTGGCAGTTCTGTAATCCATGCCTCATAAGCTGATCTATGAGGATGTTATGGGAGACACAGTCAAAGGCCTTACTGTAGTGCAGATAAGGAACATCCACTACTCTTCAGTCACCCACCAAGCCAGTCATCTCACTGTAGAAGTCTGTCAGATTGGTCAGGGCTGATTTTCCCCTTGTAAATCCATGCTGACTATTCATAGGCACCTGTTTATACTTCATTCATTTTTAAACAGCTTTCAGAGGTTTTTCCCCCTTCTCCTTCTCAGGGATTGATGTGAGGGTAACTGGACTGTAGTTCCCTGCATCCTCCTTCTTGCCTTTTCTGAAGACAAAAGGGACCTTTGTTTTATTTTTTCCAGTCCTCAAGAATAACCGCCCCATCCCTCTCCCAGATTGCCATCACCTTTCAAATTACTTCAAGAGAGAAGTGTCCTAAGCTCCCAAAACACAGGTACACCCCACTGAGTCTCATGGTCTTCGGTATGTCTGATTTGTTTATATGTTCTCTAACCTGTTCCTCCTCTATCAAAAGTCCTCCTGGTTGTAGACTTTCCCCTGGGATACCTGAAGGTAAAATTTGTGGGTGAATTTGTAGTCACAGAAGGTGTTCAATACCTCAGCATTTTCCATGTCCTCTGTCACCAGGTCCTGTGCCCCATTCAGCAGTGGACCCACATTTTCACTCATCTTCCTTATGTTCTAATAACCCTGTAGAAACACCTTCCTGTTGGCCTTCACATCATTTGCCAAGGACAACTCCAGGTGGCAACCCCGTCCCTGCACTCCTGAATACTGTCTCTTTATTTCTCTTAAATCACCTGTTCCTGCTTCTGTTTCCTTTATGCTTCCTTGCCATGTCTGAGTTTAGTCAGGAGCTCTATATTCACCCATGCAGGCCACTTGCCACCTTTGTTTGCTTTCTCACTCATGAAATTCTTTAGCTCAGATGAACTGTTCCTTAAAAAACAACCAGCTACTCTTAACCATCTCATCTCATCTCATCTCATCTCATCTCATCTCATCTCATCTCATCTCATCTCATCTCATCTCATCTCATCTCATCTCATCTCATCTCATCCTCATCTCATTAACCATCTTCTATGGGATTGTTGTAAGTAGTTTCCTGATTAGGGCACAGACAGCTCTCCTGAAATCCAAGGCTGTGCTCCTACTATTTGCCTTGTTCCATTCTCTCTGTTTCCTGAACTCCTGACTTTCTTGGTTGCTACAGTCCATGGTATCCTTACATCCTTGACCAAGCACTGCAAAGAAGCACATGGCCATGCTCATTTCTCAAGTAAAAGATGAGAGCTTTGCCTGTAATGCTCCACAATTACTGTGAAATATATATGTGAAACAAATTTAAAACTGGTTTGTTTTTCATTTAGTCTATAGGGTCACTTAGATTTTACCTCTATGTATTCAAATAGTGCTTTTAAAGTCATGGCAGTTATTTCATGGAAATTCATTAAGCTTTCTCTTTGTATAAGTAGAATATATTCAATAAATCATTAGAGAGGTGCTTGAAGACTATCAAGCACCTGCTTGATAGTCTTCAGGGGAAACAACTTTGGTAATTATGTCTATTTATATCCGTAACATGTCACAGTGGTTCAACCTTGCATGCAGCTAAACACCACACAACCATTCGCTCACTCCCCACCCCATTGGGATGGGGAAGAAAACTGGGGGCAGAGGAGTGGAATTGAAAATTTTGTGCTGAGAGACAGGCAGTTTAATAAGAAAGGGGTGGGGGGCGAGGGAGGGGGAAGGAGAGGGGGAGCATAAAAGAATACACAAAACAAGTGATGCACAATAGAACTGCTTACCAACAGCTAACTAATGCCAGACAGTCCTCAAGCAGTGGTAGCCTGGCAACTCCCCTCAGCTGTATTGTTGAACACAACATCATGTGATATGGAATATTCCTTTGGCTAATGAGGGCTGGCTGTCCTGGTTGTGTCCCCTCCCAGCTCCTTGTGCACCCCCAGTATCCTTGCTGGCAGGGTTCTATGAGAAGCTGAAAAGTCCTTGGCTCTGTGTAAACACTGCTCTGCAACACCTCAGCGTGTTATCAGCATTATTTTTATCCTAAATCCAAAACACAGCACCATACCTGCTACTAGGAAGAAGATTAACTTTATGCTAGACAGATCCAGACCACACATACATATATATACATACACCTAAAAGTATATATCTTTGTTTTGGCTTCTAATGAAGCTGTTTGAGTAACTACTGAACTTAAATTTGAGAAACGAGTGATTAGGAATAAAAAAAAAGGGGGGGGATGACACATTAGAAAATAGAGCAAAACATATACCAATACATCAGCCATATATAATGAGGAACATATGAGGAAAATGTCTATCATCACTTTATCAGTTCTTGTGACAACAATCAGATGAGATTTTATTTTTATTAAGGAAGGTTCTTTATTCATTCTATACCTTCCAAGTTTAAAGTTTATGAATTCCTTCCCTAAAATGTTGCATTTGTTTCTGAAATGGCTTTGATGTTGAACATTGTCTGCTTTTTTTTTTTTTCTGTATTATATTAGAGTACACCATTTAAGGTAACTGCATCTTTTGATGTACTCCAATTTTGAATAATTTTATTAGCCATGGTGAAAGCCATGGAATTAAAACAGAGAGAGAGAGAGAGGGAGAGAGAAAGAGAGAAGGAAAAAAGAAAGAAAGAAAGAAAGAAAAAAACTTTTGTGTATATTTCTGACTGCTGAAGTTGCCTATAGAAGTTATTGTTATTTTTGAGCATAATGCCATGCCTGCAAAGTTCTGCAATACAGGTTTGTGTTAAAATCATGTGGACAAACAAAACCAAACCAAACCATGAATATTCTGTATGTGCGCATTAGAGTGCTTAATACAACATGACACCTCAGTGATTGTTTTGCAAAGACACTAGGGGAACAGCTTGTCAAATGCAGCAAACCTTGCAGAGAGAATGATTTCAGTTTTTCAACCTGTAGCTCTGGGTGAATAACAAAAGCAGGAGGATCAGTGACTATTTAGTAAGTTAGATCAAGAGTGTACTGAAAATAAGCAAAGAAATTGCAGTTTCTGAAGTCTTTGGTGTCCTTGCTGGTATTTTGATACTTCATTCTGATTTTGCACAAAATAAGTAAATAAATAAATAATAAAAAAGAAAAAATCACTGCTACCAACCCCCTTACCATTCTGAGTTCTTTTAATGTATTTTTACAGAATTCTATGCAAGACACTAGATATGTTTTTTCTTTGTTGTTCTTTTTACCTCAAAGTCATGCACTGCATATGAGTACTTCTTAGAGCAAAATTATGTCCCCAGGAGACTGCTACTCTTCTCTGCAAAGGAAAATCCCCCTTAGTTGGGATATATATTCTTATACACCATTTATATTTTGGGGGCATTTGCAGTGGAATTTCCCACAGCACACATCCTGAGCATTTTGAAGGTAATGCCTAGTGAAAATAAAAGATGTGCTGAGGGTAGATTAAGTGCATGCTTTTTGAGTCTTTAAGCTATTACAGATCCTGGTTTAGAAATTGAGTTTATATCTTACATTGTGCATCCTACATATATATAACAGCTTTTGAGCATTTGGCAATAACCCTCTGGAACAAGTGACTCTGGCCCCATGTGGCTTTGCAGCAGGATGCTAATCCACCCAGGCAGACAGCATGCTCAGTTTCAAGAATCTCAGCATCTAGAGTAAGCAGCATGATTTCACACCATTATAAAAGAGATTGGTTTCTGCACATGAAATCAGGTCATTTTCTATACCTGCAGTTACACTTGGCTGTATTTGGAGCAATAGTCTGATAACAGAGATACTCAAATGTATCAAGCTGAAAATAAAGCAAACCTCCCCAGAGCACTGTGGTTCGTGTTACATATGAATAAACAAAATCTGACTAGGAAAATAAAAATGTTGGAAGATGCTATCTCTACTGCTGAAAGGGACATATGAAAGGGACACATACTGCAGATCTAGTTTCAACATTGATTTAAAAGAAAATAAAATAGACATTAATTATGCATAGTTTCATAAACATTTAAGTGTTCAAGTGCAGTAGCAGTTTCTTTCTATAATTTTGCCAAATAAATTAATACAATAGATATACAAATGCAGTGTGCAGCTCTTAGCTCATTTTCTAGTGAAAACCTTGGAACTTTGAAGTAACATAAATGTTACACCTTCCAGTATTGCCAGCTTGGGGCAATTTATCGTGAATTTCACAGTTTTATTATGAGTTTCACAGCGGTTGATTTTTTTTTCTTTCAACCACCACTCACGGATTCATGCATATGAGAGGCTTGACAATGAATTAATAAAAAATTATGCTTGCACCCAATGAAAGGAACCACAAATATGCATGAAATGTGTTTTACAGTACTGCCTTCTAACGCTGGATCAGACCTTTTGCTTTATCAAGAATGTGTTCGGTTATCAATGAAATCTTTGTGAAACTATTCCAACTCCCATGGAAATTAGAAAAGGGAATATGGTTTTCTTCTCATATTTATTACTGTGTTATGTTGTACCACGCTTTTTCTTCTACTCTTCTACTGGTCTTAAGATGTATGTTCAATGTCACATAAGAAGCAGCTTCTACTGTAATATTCAGCTCACATTTTGTAAATGCAGGGAGTAGTTTACACAGTCACCTGTTGATTACAAATAGCATCTAATCATCAAGATACATTTCATTGGTGTTTCATGATGTGAAACAGTTACTCCTAGATTTCACAGAAAACTCAGCAGAAGACGGAATATGAAGTTTTAACGGTCCTTGAGCAGGCACAGAAAAAGCTTAAAATCTGTACTCTGTAGAAGCTGTCTTCCTTATCTAACAAGTTAGATATATGTTAATATATGTTGTTATATGTTAATAAATGTTGTGTTTTGTGCAGCAATAGTGTTGCACTGAGCTCTGAAATTCAAAACAAAGTCCATCCAAAATTTCCAGAGTGACCCAGTGTATTTAGAGAGCAGACTGAGGAAATTGATAGA
>NW_023308256.1:0-1078 GCF_011077185.1 Oxyura jamaicensis
CCCCCCCCCCCAGCCCCCAGCCCCATGTCCTGGGTCCCTCCGTGCTGTTTATTTCTGTTGGCACGGCGTTTTCCTGTTTTCATCCCCAAAACGACGGCTGCAGAGCTCCAGGGCTGGGGGGGGGGGGGCGGGGGGGGAGCCACCCCCACCTTCCCTCCCCCGGCGGGGGGGGGGGGGGGGGAGGCGGGGGGGGGGGCACAGAACAAATGTCAAAATTCCCAGGGACACAGGGACACAGACCCCAAACGGGGATGCCCGGGGGGACCCCAAACGGGGGGATCCCCCCATGGGGGGGACCAGGGGGATGGGGACACACAGACCCCAAATTACAATGCCCAGGGGGACAGGGACACGCAGCCCCCACACGGGGATGCCCGGGGGGACAGGGACACCCTTCCAAGCAGTGACACCCGGGTGCCACTTCCCGGCACACCGGAGCTGCCGGCGGTGCCGCAGCCAAGCACAACAGGCGGCAGCTGCAGCGCGGGGCCGAGCCCCGGCCAACGCCCGCGCCCCGTGAAAGGGCTCTTTGATTTAGGATTTTGCCCCTTGGATCCAGGATTTTGCCCCTTGGATCCAGGATTTTGTCCCTCGGATTTAGGATTTTGCCCCTCGGATTTAGGATTTTGCCCCCTGGATTCAGGGTTTTGTCCCTCGGATCCAGGATTTTGCCCCTCGGATTCAGGATTTTGTCCCTCGGATTCAGGATTTTGCCCCTCGGATTTAGGATTTTGCCCCTCGGATTCAGGATTTTGCCCCTTGGTTTTATGATTTTGCCCCTTTGGGGGGGGACACAAACCCCCTGGGTCCCCCACGGGAGCCCCCCGGACTCCTGGGCTGTGCCCTTGCAGCTGGAAGGGGGAGGACTCGTCCCCCTGCCTCAGCGTCCCCATCAGATTCTGCGTCCCCGTGCCCCCTCCTGCCCATCCCCGTGACACCGTTCGTGGGTCGAAACTCGCTGTTTGGCCCCAAAAGCTTGCACCGGGGGGGGGAGGGGGGACAGGAGGCTCATGGGGCTGGCCACGGGGGCAGGGAGCAGCCCTGAGGACCCCCCCCCCCCCCCCCCCCCCCCCCCCCC
>NW_023308256.1:1178-1313 GCF_011077185.1 Oxyura jamaicensis
CCCCCCCCCCCCAAGGGACCCGGGGCTGAACCCCCCGCTCCCCCCAGCCCAAACCCCGCAGGGACAGGGAAGGGCAGGACACGAGAGCATTGGAAGCGTGTCCCTAACAGGGAGCGCGTTGTTAACACCCCGCTG
>NW_023308257.1:0-4967 GCF_011077185.1 Oxyura jamaicensis
AAAGAAAGAAAGAAAGAAAGAAAGAAAGAAAGAAAGAAAGAAAGAAAAAGTTAAATTTGAGTAGGGACTATGAGACTTTATCTTTGTGGTAGCATAGCAATGGTCATTAATCATATTTTAATTAAACATTTCTGTGATATAAATCTGACTCATTAAGTCATACACAGATCAGTTAACTGAGTGTTCAATATCACTGTGTGACTAATATGGCTGAATATGATGCAAAGTCAAATAATACTTTCATAATTAAAAAAACAAACAAACAAACAAAAACTTATTTTTCTTCTAGAAAGAAAAAAAAAGTATTTTAACAATATTCTACTCAAATTTTGAATATATTAAATCTATTTATCATTTAAAATAATTACTAGTGTAGTCATATGGTAATTATTCCTTGTATTTGTGCAGGCAATCATATATAAAATAGGCTCATATTTTAAAGTGCTGTGGTTGACTGATAAAGATTTTAAAGCATTCTGCAATGGTGAAATGTGGCTATATCCAACATGGATTTTGGCCCAAAACATCCCCTAAGCAGTTGAAATTGCACTAGATTTTACTAGGTCTATAGTGTGAAGCAGTGACTAAGAAAGAAAATGTGATACTTAAATAAATTAAAAGAGGAACAAGAAATGGAATTACAGAACTATTTTTGATTGTCTGTGATATTAGTAAGACCTATACTGTGCTCCATTTTATGAACTTGTCTAAAAGCAGTGTTGACATGTTGGAAAGGGCTTAAAAAAGAGCTATAAGAATGATAGAAGTTGTGGGGGAAAAAAAAAAAAAAAAAAAAAAAAAAAAAAAAAAAAGCCTTTACAATGAGATACTAAACTGACTGAATCGATTTAGCTTAACAAAATGAAGGTTAAAAAATGACCTAGAAATGGTCTAGAAATGCTTTCACAGAACACAGAACAGATATTTTCAGCACTTGAGGGAAGTTTAATCTATCAAAGGCATTAGAGATCTACATCCTGAATGTGGAGTATAGGCCAATTAAAACTAGAAATGAAACATTATTTTTTTACAGTGAGTCATTACTAAACAACAGAACAAGTTATCTAGATACTTGAAAAGTGTTTAAATGAAAGTTAGATGCCTTTCTGAAATATAAGCCCTAATATTAACAGCTAGGTCTCTTAAAAACAGTGTTTAGCCAGTTCTACTTCTCGTTCTGTGACAAGACTGAAATCTGCACATACATTACATACTAGCACGGCTTCCTTGGACTACAAATCAAGCTTGTTGGCTTAATGGACCAGGGTCTTTAGATTGCTTCTGGGGGTGGATTCACCCCTTCATTGCTGCTGCAGAATCTGATTCCACAGTCAAATAGACAAGAGAGAAAACTGTTTACTGCCATCAGTGAGAAAGGCTGATGAGCTAGGCTTTAGAACTCAGAATATACACTATGAAATTGTCATTTGGCATGTGGGAGGCCATTGCACTCTTCTCTTGGGCCTGTTCTGATTAAATACTCTCAGAATAAACAACTTCAGTCTCATGTAGGTGATGGCATTAAGCTGAAAGTGGGGGACATCTCAGTGGTTATCAAGTCTGATGTAGAAATGACAGAGCCTTCTGATGAGTGAGACAGAGAGAAATTGTTCTGTCCTAAACTGCACAAAAATGGAATTGCACAAAAACGGTAGCAGGTGGGAATGATGGAGTCAACCAAGCTGAGCATAACTGAATCAATTTTCAAGGAACTTGGTTAGATACAGTGGTACAAACCAAATGCCGAAACTGAAAATTGCTTATTAATTCCTTGGTAGTCTGAACATGGAATAAGACTTAATTCTTATTTATACATAGTTATACATATGTACATATATATATATACACTTTTGAGTAAACGTCATCTTACAAGGGAACAGAAAAAAAAATTAAATACACATTTTGCAAATATCTTAGGGATATCCAAATGTAAAATAATCTACATTATTAACTACTATTACACATAATTATTGACTAAATAAGTTACTTTGTTGTGAACTAATTTAAAGATGAGACTTTGTTTTATAGAGCATCATATCTTTCATTTCTGGAAGTACATGAAATATTAAAGCAACTTAGTAGTCTTTGTTATGTAAGGTACTTCCAAATGTAGGAAAGTTGACAAGATATCGCTGTCACACACTTTTAGATGGTAACTATTTATTTGTCTGAGGGACAAAAAGAAGATTGAGGATAATTATGCCTTATTTCTTGACTAAAGATTGCTGAAAGTGTAGGAGATGTCTTGAAAAAATGTCATCCACCATACTGATAATTTACAGGTTATCACATATTTTCCTGCTTTTCTTTTGTCTCATCTCCTGTCCTACTGGTGGTCTCCTGTGGAGTTAGCTGGTTCTTTTTCTTCTTACAGTTCAGCCTATAAACATATTTAAGCTCTTCTGATATTGCACACTAGTAACAATTATTTACATATCATGTCATCAGTGGGTGAAATTAATTACCTGAGAAATTATCTTGATATTATTAAAGTTGTTTCTACATACAGCAGCAAGCAGACTGTCTTAGCGTTTTAAATATCATAGATACTTTCACCCTGGAGGATAACAAAGTATAGAGGCATTATTCAAAAATACAGAGGAGAAAGTACAGGTTGTATAATGAAGTTATTTTCTTTAATAAACAAGATAAAGGCACATGTGCCTCTTGAGTTAATTCTCACTAATACAAACATGAGCAAAGCAGAAAAAAAATCTTGACTTGTTATGGTTCTTTCATTTTCTTCCCTCAGGCTATTATTTCAGCAAATTGTTTTTAAGGGGAAGGAGTGTGGATTGAAGTGTGGTAAAATATGAAATGTGTGAATTAGGTTGAAAAGTATATCTCTTTAAATTTCAAATAAACACAGGACGAGAGATTCGAGTTTTCTAATATCCTTCATCATACAGTTGAGGGGTTACTGTGTCTTGGAATTAGACATTCCAGATCTTTTAATAGAGAAGCAAAGAGAGCTGCTCCCTTAGCTTAAAACCTGATGTAACTCTACTGTGCTTGTTACTAGCACTCCACTGAAAAAAAGATGCAGAAGAAAATATTTTCTGTGTGCATCACCTAGGGAAAACATAATATTTTTCCCTTTTTTTGTTGTTGTTGGATAACACCGTGTATACCAGTGTCAGTATGAAAATAATAGCTTAGTGGATATCTGCATTATAGATTCATACCATTTCTATTGAAAGCAGTGTTTAAGAAAAGCTCTTATGACTTTATAGCACTTCATGCCTTACAGTATCAAGGAGACTGAAGCTACTGGTACAAGAACAGTACTACATTTTATGCAGACTGCTGTGGGATATTCAATGCCATCAGTGCCAGGGACAACATTGTCAGGTCTTCCCCACAGGCTGCTCTATTTTTCTTATTACAGAACTGTCTTGTATAAAAGCTGTTGGTTCTAGGGACCTGGGTAAAGCTCATGCTGTACCCCACAGAGATATCCCCTGTGGTTTTCACATCCTTTACATTGGTTGTCAAATGTGTTTTTATAGAAACATTCAGAATGCAAAGATAATTTTTAAACATGTTAAGATTTAAGAGGCTTTGGAAAAGACCCTTAAGATCATCAAATCCAACCATCAAACAAGTCCACCAATAAACCATGTCCCTAAGTGCAACATCTACATATCTCTTAAATACCTCTAGGGATGGGGACTCCACAAATTCCATACAAAGACTGTTCCAATGCCTAATCACCCTTTCTGTGAATAAATTCTTCCTGACATCTAATATAAACCTCCCCTGGAACGACTTGAGGACATTTCCTCACATTCCAAACTGATATTGCAACCCGCTAGGCTAGCACAAAGAAACAGATGATTTTTCAACCATTTAAGAACAAATATATTAGTAAAAAATATGAACAGGCTTGAAAAATCAGCAGAGAAAAAATATTCACAATAATTCTTACTGTTGTGGTAGGTTTCAAACAAACTGGGTGTTTTTCACTTCTTTTCCTTCGGATGGGTAGCGTGCACAGCTCACAGGTGTACTGACCCTGACTGTCAGACAGTTTCTGATTTCTGAATTTTCAGTGTCAGGAAACAGTGAATTTTGTTTCAAACACATGGGAATGTTTGGTTGTAGATTTGCTTTTCAAGTGCTGGTTTTCCTGTGTTGGGCATTAAGAATGCAGTGTTTTTCAAGCTGCAGTTTCTGGATGCTAAGGTTATAGCTTAACAGTAAATTAAACAGCACCAGTACCCAGGCCTAAGCATTGGTTATATATTTGTTCTTGCTGTTAAATTTTTCACAGTCTTAGTATAGTGTGAGGATTAGCAACCTTTCCATGTAGACACCCTACATGGGGGGAATGTGGGAGTATTTTACTTATGGCTTCAGCTGGCTTCAGACCAACAGACAGTACTTGAATCATTTTAAGTGTTGGAGTAGATTTCGTCCAAGGGCTCAAGGATCACTATTCTATGGGTGTATATAAAAGGGAACTAATAAAAAGAAGGTTTTGTCAGAAGACTACAATTTTCTATAGAAAGACTTTTAGGGGATGGACAAATAGAAAAAAATGATATCAAACACTAATGCATAAGAAGTCAGACAACATTAACATTTTGAGTTCTGTTTTTGGTGTATGTGCAAGTTTTGTTTTTCACGGCATCTATATATTCTAGCTCAGATAAATTGCACATAGAATGTGTCAGACAAGAGACTTGCGGATGTCCAGAAAGTGTTTTCAAAATATATGCATACATGTATATATATAAAATCTACAAGAAATTTTATTTAAGAGATAGTATATTAACTTGACGATCTCTATTTTTGTATTGTTAATGACCTAATTCTTTGTTGTTGAAATAGATAATGCTGGTCTTTTCTTTTCCTTCTTTCCTTCTTTCCTTCTTTCTTTCTTTCTTTCTTTCTTTCTTTCTTTCTTTCTTTCTTTCTTTCTTTCTTTCTTTCTTTCTTTCTTTCTTTTTCTTTCTTTCTTTCTT
>NW_023308257.1:5067-10398 GCF_011077185.1 Oxyura jamaicensis
CTTCCTTCCTTCCTTCCTTCCTTCCTTCCTTCCTTCCTTCCTTCCCTCCTTCCTTCCTTCCTTCCTTCCTTCCTTCCTTCTTTCTCTCTTTCTCTCTTTCTTTCTTTCTTCCTTTTTTTTTTTTTTTTTTTGCCATGTAATAAGGAAAGACTAAGAAATTCCAATAAAAATTTTGGAGAATGAAGTTGAAACTTTTTTGAAAAAAAAAAAATTAATAGCTGGATATATTGTGTATCATTTATATATTTTGTTGTTGTTGTTGTTGGAAGACCATAGAAGAAATAGTTATAACAGTTAAAAATAAAAGTAAATATGATTAAAGTGAAGCTATTTTATGACAGTGTACCAGTGTACCAGTGTTTGATGCAAGAGGGTGATAAGAAAAAAATAAAAATAAAAAAATGCCATGGCTTAAAGATTCAGACTTTGGAGCCATTAACTAAAGAAAAGTTGGGAAAAACAGTGTTCTGATAACTATAGACAAGTCTCCTGTGTTTGATCAGTTCCAGGGAAAGGAGTTACGGAGTTCCACAACTCTACAAAAAAAATTAGGTAGGTAGACATAGCATTTGAACAAGGAGGAGAATGAACGCCAGCATTCACAGGCTTTTAATCATGCTTGGTACAATTAAAAGCTTCACTGAGATCACAGGAAGAGATCTGTGAAGTAGGATCTAAAGTACAGAACAGGCTGCTGTACATAAATCACTCAAGTTTTTCATCAGCCATTAACATTTACAAAGTAAAATGTTTCTGATATTGCTGGCGTATGTAGCAAAAGCTATTATCTCCTAACTGCTAGATTGTGTTCTTCAATTTTTTAGTGTTGTTAATTATGTCGTTCATCTCACCTAACACACATAGCAGTCTTTTTTCAGACTCTGGTGTTGCTCTCATTTTCTATTGAAGGAGAGAAACAGGAACCTCCAGGGTGTAATTAGTTTCTAACATGGACTAAGGCAAAAGAATTGGAAGATTCTGTGGCATTTCCTCAGTGGCAAAGGAAGTCCTGGGAAGAGACCATCAGAAACCCACAGAAACCTGGCATACTAAGGGAGTTCTACATTTTTCACGTGTTGCCTCCACCATTTTCCCAGCTAGAGCCATTTTCTGAAGGCTAGACATTATGCTTCACTTTAGCATTCACGCTGACAAGGAACCTTTTTGGCAGAGTCAGTGAAAGGGAAAGTCTAATATGTAGATGACACTGGAGGGCAAAAGTAAGACTCCTGAACCTCTGTTTTTTCATCCTCTTCAATGCAGCAGAATGAGCACATGCTTAGCTTGATCTGGTGCAAACTCTAAAGAGCTCTGCAGTAACTTCAACCAAAGCCTATGTCTTTTCTGCTGCCTCCGTCTGCCTGTCTCTTCTCTCACCATGTCTGAGAGCTGCTCCACAGCCTCCAGCAGCCAATGTATTTAGTATTTTCATTCTGAATGTTCCAGTGGAGTTCATTGGGCTCCTGCATTGGGAATGCACAATAGGAAGGCATGACTGCTGCAGATGATCTTTAGGAAAATAGTAGAAATTGTGGCTGTTCTTAGTTTAATAATTGTGATTAAAAACAACAATAACAACAACAAAATCCAATTACCAGAAGTATAAGGTTGCCATCTCTGATATTAAGCTTGTGATCATTTGGAGACCATGACACTGGCCTCCACTGGAAGTGTTCAAAGGGGAAACGGGATTCTGTGCACTTGTATGGGTGAGGAATTAAGCTTGCAAGGCATTGTCACTCTGGCTGATGTCAGTCTTGTTAATATTATCAGTCACACAAAAACAAGTCAGAAATGCTTGTGGAAGAGCATCTGTGTCACTCTTACTCTTGTTTTGAAGGCTGCTACCTGCCAAAATTCCACAGAGCTACAGTGAAGATATATTCATTTAAGTGCTAAAGGCAAGCATGCAATTCTTATTGCCATTCTATAGTACAATCTATACTTGTAATGACTGTACATTACTCACACTATTACAGCATTAAGCCATTAGAATTTGATCATTGAACAGGAGCAGTTACAATAAGAAGAGGGAAGAAGCTCTTTTTATGTCATTGTAACTACTGGCTACAAATTTCTTTTGTGAGTAAAAACCCTTCATCATATTTATGTATCTCCCTCCTAATCTTTTTTTTTTTTTTTTTTTTTTTTTTTTTTTTTTTTCCCTGTCAAGGTTATGGCTAGCCTGCAGGTATTGAATAAGCAGAGGCAATGAGGGAAGGAGGTAAAGGGGAAAGAACTGGGTAGAGCAGTAATGTTTCTGGTGGGGGGACAAGGCTGAAGCAGCAAACCAGAAGAAGGAATTTCAGTCTTAAGCTAGCAAGTAATATCCTCTTGCCATTGATTCCTGACTTGTCTGTGAGAAACTTCACTCCAGCAGCCTCACTAATTTCTATATAAAAGTACATTATGGGGACCAGTCTGCTTTCATAGATTCACCAGCATGGGAACATGACTTGTTACAAAGTGTTTTGTTACAAGCTTTGTGCTGCAGGGTTAGTCTAAAAACAAAATGAAAATAATGATCTCAGGTCATAATGATCAGTTGGACTTTTCATTCTTTGCTTTAAAATTTTGAGAGGCTCCTTAGTAACTTAGGAAACTAAATATTATTTTCTGAAGAGATTACAAACCAAGTTCGTAATGTGTTTATGAAATTGATAGATGAATATTTACTAGCTGTTCTATTAGGAATTATAAAAGGAAAGCATGATTATTATTGTCTAATCTTATACTCAAATCATAGTAACTGTAAAATATTAATTGACTTGCTTGTGTTAATTTATATAAGGATATGTATTTGCATTAACTTCATATAAAAAAGTTGTTATATGCATAAGTTTATCTGTATCTATGTATTCATATTGTACTTGTGTTTAAAACAATATTTTTCTGTCTAAAGCATGTATAGACTCTGAGCCTACATTTCTTTCAAAACCATTGGCCTTAGTTTTGTAAGTTACTTAGGAGCTTTGAAATCCTAATCTTTTCTAGGTTTCTGTGAATGGTGAAAACCACGACTTCATAAGTTGAACTACATTGTGATGGCCGTATCTTCGCATTTGGATACTATACATATTCTCTTGTACATGAGAGAAAAGGTCAATTCTTTGAGAAAGAAACACTTTAAAAGTAAGTTGTAGAAGAGGCTGAACATTCCCACAGCTTGTGTCACTGTAAAGATATCTTCTTTTCTGTGGAGAATGTCTTGCAAATCAAAGGTGGAAGGGCTGCATGGTGAAAAGATAAAGGAAGGATGAACTTGTAGCTCATTTAAAGGAAGATGTTAAATAATTTTCTATTGTCTGGGGCAGTAGTTTTTTATGTAGGAGGTATTTGTTGTCTGAAATTATTTTAACAAATGATATATTATGTGTTAAGAAATTTGCTATCCAGATTTGTAAAGCTCCATAAAATTACCCTTTACATTCTGAATATGATGTTTATCAAAGATTAAACTGTATATTTCCCCTTAAATGATATGGGTGTGCACTGTCCCCAGGGCTACAGTGCTGCCCTGACATGCTTATGCTGCTGGAAGAGGAAGCAGTTCGCTGCCATTTTGTCTAGCACATCTAGCATGTGCAAAATCTCAGCCATGAACTAGTTCCCAAAATACAGAAAAAAAGTAGCTGCCTTAAGGGAACAAAATATCTTTGCTCCTTTTGGCATCCTGCGTAACATCGTAAACCTAGTCATAGCACAATTACATATTGCCTCAAATTTGAGGTCACAATTCAAGTACTGAGTTCAGTTTGGGGCCCCTCACTGCAAGAAGTACATTGAGGTGCTAAAGAATGTCCAAAGAAGAACAGCAAAGCTGGTGAAGGGTCTAGAAAACAGGTCTTTTTTGACTGGATGAGGGAACTGGGGTTGTTTAGCCTAGAGAAAAGGAGGCTCAGAGAACGTCTTATCACGCTCTACAATTGCTTTAAAGGAGCCTATAGTGAGCTGGGGTTCAGGCTCTTCTCCCAGGCACCAAGTGATAAGACTAAGGCAAATGGCCTCAAGTTGCACCAGGGAAGGTTTAGGTTGGATATTAGGAGAAAATTCTTTATTGAAAGAATTGTGTGGCATTGGAAGAGGCTGTTCAAAGAAGTGATTGAAATTGTTGAGTTCTGGTTGAGTTCTTTTCCAGCCTGAATGATTCTATGATTCTATGAAATGATGCACATTTATAGGGTTCATTCAACAACCATTTTCAAACAGACATTAAGATTCTTTGACTCAGTCTCATAAAATATGAAATTTTCCTTTGAGCTAGGTGAAGTTCTTCTTCTGAATATGTGAAATTATTTAAAAATATAAATCAATGAAGCTTTAAGATAGTAAGACATTAAACCTTGTCTGGATAATATATCTGCATGTAAACCACGTGCATCATTCCACACATTTCACAGTCATATAAAGTTGAGTATGTACTTGAATCTACATAAAATCAAGAGCTGAATTTATTAATTTGAATATTTAATTTCATGTAAATAATCTAAGACATTCTAAGATTTGCAGCTTTTGTTAATTAACTGTCATTAATATGTATATCTTGTCCTATGTCACAAAGAAATGCAACCTGACTACTTACATGTTCAACCTGTATCTTAAAGTCCAATTTTTCCATCCCAGATCAGTCACAAAAGTATCTCAAAAAATGTCATAGATCTCTGTGAAGTAAAATAAATAAATCAATAAATAAATAAATATTCAAGTGACATTTTAGACCATGATGTTCTCCTGTCTGGCCTTCAGTTGCCAGTCCAGAAGTGTAGAGATTTCTTTTATGTATTATTTCTTATCCATTAGACCCATGCAGAGAACTCAGATATACTAAGGTATTCAAAATTGTACAAAATTCTTCTATTTAGGTTCCCAAAATGGTACAGCTACATTTCCCCAACTTTGCATATGCTTCTAATACCTATATTTTTATTTTATTTTAAAGTTGATGAATATTTTTTTTTTCTGATAAACTTTATCATTTTATACTCTGGACAGTGAAAAGGGTGCACTCCACTATATATCTCTGTTGGGTTTCCTGGCTATAATCCACTCTGGTATTGTTTTATTTCTGTATATAGAGATGAAGTCTTAATATAAATAAAATACTATTGAGTTTAAATATTTTATTTAGAAAAATCATAGAAATATAAGCTATAGAATTTCAAATTCTTATGTATCTTTTCTCTGAATATAGTTTGGGGCTTTTTTGTCCTTGTTGTCCTTGTCGTCCTTGTCTTTCTTTTTCTTTATTTCTTTCTCTTTCTTTCTTTCTTTCTTTCTTTCTTTCTTTCTTTCTTTCTTTCTTTCTTTCTTTCTTTCTTTCTTTCTTTCTTT
>NW_023308258.1:0-2113 GCF_011077185.1 Oxyura jamaicensis
CTGGACACTGCCCTGCAGGGCAAGCCCCACGCTCGCAGGTTGCGACCATGGAAAGGTGTGACAGAGGACCAGGGCCAGGCAGCTCACTCCTCCGATCCAAATAAATGCTCTTCCTAGCCGTGGCTTGGGAGTCGTGCCCTGTTTGGGAAGCGCCAGCAGACTTGCGGTGGGCTGTGCCTGTAGGCCTCCACGACACCACGCTCCCTCCCCGTGCCTTTCTTCTTCCACAGCCCATTAGGCCACGTTCAGGCCTGAGGAGCAGCACGAGCCCCTGGACAATCGCGGGGACCAGGTCAGCCTGGAGCGTCCATCCCCATGTGGATTGTCCCAGGAACAGGGTGGCTGTGCAGCCCCAAGGGCTCCCATGCTGCACAACAAGAACATCTGCTCCAGCCACAAGGAGGATGCAGCCCCCCAAGGATGAAATTGTGAGGATGCCCTTGGGGATGCCGAAGGCCCAGGGGAGGACCAGAGCCCACTGTGGTCTCCCTGGCCCTCAGCCCTGAGAACACCATCTCTCACGAGTGGTGCTCCCCAGGGGTCGGTGCTGGGACCCATTCTCTTTAAAATCTTGATGGATGATTTCGAGGAGGGAATTGCTTGTACCCTCAGCAAGTTTGGAGACCACACCAGGTTGGAGGGAGGCTCGGGGAAGAGCTTGTGCAGCAACCTGAAAGGCAGGGGTGGGGAGCTGGGGGTCAGCCAGTGCGCAGTGAGACTGGCTGCTCTGACTTCCAAGAGACCCAGCCCCCATGGGCAAAATCATGAGGACACTGGGGGATGCCAAAGGCCGGGGCAGGACCAAAGTCCAGCGTCGTCTCCCTGGCCCTCGGCACAGGACTCGGAAGTGCCAGCCTGAGGGCTGAGCACCGGCAAGGATCAGAAAAGCAGAAGCGCCATGGACACTTTGTGGGACCAGCCCCAGCAGCCTGCCAAGGCCACTGAGGCAGCAGCACCGAGCAGGCCGGAGGCTCTGATGGCAGCTTCCACATCCGGGCTGCAGCTGTCCCTCTGAGGGGAACCACCAGCAAGGGGGGGACCACAGCATCGCAGAGAGGGGGGGCTGAGGCAGGCCCAAAGGACACAAGGGGGCCCCGCAGGAAGACGTGGCAATGCTGCAAGGTCCCAGGTGGGCTTGCTGCAGTCCCACTGGGCTCAGTGGAGTTGCCATCGGCAGCTTTCCTTTTGGACCTGCCTCCTGTTGCTGGTGACTCGGGCCTCCCCTGCTGACCTCTGCTCATTTCCGACAGGGACCGGGGGGGCTTGAGGGTAGGGGGTCTCAGGACTGGGGGACTCAGTGCAGGGAGGTGTCAGAAGCGGCCCCTCGGGTCCCTCCCATGCTCGGTCACTGTGCCGTGCTTCTGTGCCCACAGGGTGACAGCCGGATCCGGAGAAGGTGGAGACGGCGGCAGCGGCAACCACCGGTACCAAAGCCAGGGGAGTCCCCCGTGGGTCAGCCTCAGCACCAAGCAGCCCATCCCGATGGGCCTGAGGTGGCCCTGCTGCCTCTCTCCTACTGCAGCTCAGACTCCCTCCCTGTTTTGCAGGCGGCAAGAGCTAGAACCGGGCAACTAGTCTGGAAAACACGGTACATGACTCCATCAATCACCAGATGGGGGGCTTCCTCCCAGAGGGGTGCAGCTCAGTCGCCCTCTCAATTTGCCCATGGACCCCCCAGCTGCTCCTGACACGGCACAAGTGGCTGCAGGACAAGCAGCAGGACCAGCTGCAATGCCTGAAACAGCCCTTTTCAGCCCTGAGAAGACCAACCGGCACAGCTGCTTTTGTAAGGACGAGGGGCAAGCAAGCAGACACAAGGAATTACTGCGGCCTCACGGATTGTCCAAGGCCTCTTCAGCTGTTCCTGGCCTGGCCAAAGTGGCTGCAGGACCAGCAGCAGCACCACTACCATCCACAGAGAGGCTGAGCATGGCTTGACTAGAAAAAAGCACAAATTAGAGTCTTCCATCGACACTCACAGAAGCATGGGGAAACCAAGTGGGCTCTCCATACACAACCAGTGCCCACATGGCCTCAGGGCACCAAAACCATCCAAGATGGAGATTAGAATAACAAGAAAGGAAAGAGGAATCAAGGACCACACTCTGGGGTC
>NW_023308259.1:0-1142 GCF_011077185.1 Oxyura jamaicensis
TGTGTAAATAGAGGGTTTGAAGGGCGAACATTGAGACTCTAGTCTGGGAGATAAGAGGACCAAGGAGTTTTTTTTTAGGAAACTGCAGACTTTTGCATGGGACACTGTGCAAGCCTCTGATATCCAGCAAAGAGATCCAGCAGACAAGGAGAAAGGGGGAGTGTAAGGACGACCAAAGGACAAAGCCTGGGAGGAAGACTACGAGCCTTCAGCACAAGAGACCCCCAGAAAGACCACCAGAGACTGATACGCATGCATCCAGAGAGGGTTTGGATTCTGGGAACTAATGATAATAACCCTGCCTTTTCTAGGAATAGTGATGAATATGTATTAGCCTAGGAGCATAAAAATCAGATACCTGATGTAACAGGTGTGAGTCCTGGTAGAGCAGAGACTCCCAATGCACCCAGCGCTGTTTGCTTGCCTCTATTCGGTTAATAAATCACAAAAATCTTATTTGGGACTTAATCATTTATTACCATTGGGGGCTCGTCCGGGATGGTCTTGGTTCCTGAATTCTGACTGGATCTAGGAGGGGCGCCCCACCATTTGGTGGCTCCTGTTCGAGTCAGGTCGGGACTAACACCATCCTGAACCTGAATAAAGGCAAGCAAAGAATTTGATTTTTTTATGAGCTCCCTTGCCGGCTGCAGCATTGTATTTTGCCCGTAATTCTGCGTGCGAAGATCCAAACGAAGACGACGGAGTCGTGAGTATTTGAAGTGTGTACCATTCGGTTGGGTGGGATTCGGTTTCCTGTGTGTGTAAGAGTGTGACTGAGACGGAACCTAGTTCCGAAGTGAGTGTGGAGGTCTTCTAACCGCGGTTCCAATCTCCCGCAAGGGACTTGGCCGGTGAAGGACCGAAGTGGTTCCTATAGGATTCGTGGGTGGGTGATATGTCCCCCTGCAAGACACTCTTACTGGGTAACCAAGGGCTGTAGGAATTGCCACAGTAAAATTCCTAGATGGGTCAGACAAAATTGAAGACCCGGAACCAGAGAAAAGGGAGCAAATTAAAAATGGTTCAGTACTATGTGATAAAATGGTCAAATCAGGATATCCAATAATTAATAAGGACCTAGAACCTGTGGAGTCAGGACCTTTGAGTCCATCACGGTCAGCTCAGGCTTGTGAGCTGTA
>NW_023308260.1:0-5791 GCF_011077185.1 Oxyura jamaicensis
TTTCTTTCTTTCTTTCTTTCTTTTTCTTTCTTTCTTTCTCTTTCTTTCTTTCTTTCTTTCTTTCTTTCTTTCTTTCTTTCTTTCTTTCTTTCTTTCTTTCTTTCTTTCTTTCTTTCTTTCTCTGTCTCTTTCCCTCTTTCTCTCTTTATTTCTCACTTTCTCTATTTCTCACTTTCTCTCTTTATTTCTCACTTTCTCTCTCTTTCTTTCTTTTGTTCTTTCATTCTTTCTTTTTCTTTCTCTTTCTCTTTTTTTCTCTCTCTCTTCTATTTTTCTATGTTTCTCTCTCTTTCTCTGTTTTACTTCTCCTTTTCTTTCTTTCTCTCTTTCCCATCTCTCTCTTCCCTCTTTCTTTTCTTTCCTTGATCCTTTGTTGTTGTTGCTGTTTCCTTGTTTGTTTTGTTTCTTTATTCTTGCAACTCCACACTTTTTCATTCATTCAAAATACAGGAAATTGATAGATTTGCTTGGTTAACACCTCATTAAGTGATCTTCCACTACTGTTTGTTGCTGGCAACAAACCTATGTATGTCATACCTGCTACTTGTTACTTGTAATTCCCCTATAAGGTAGCTTCAGGCAACATCCATTTCAAGAAAGGTTTTAACTTGAATCTATTTACAAGGGTATTTCCTCTATCTTTTGGGAGTCTCCTCCTCTTTTTAATTAAAATATAAAAATGACTACACAGTGTTACATAGGAAGGCACCTTTGAGCAACTCCACCTTCCTTTCTAAAGGGGAAAAGGTGTCAGGTGAAGGAATGCACTCTCCATTAGGAGTGTGTATGAGAAAAGAGCAGCAACTCAAGTCTGAAAAAAAAGGTCATTAGAGGTGGGTGAATTTGGGATCAATGGAGATCATGCAACTCTGTAGTTATTGCATATATGTAAAGTAACCAAACAGCATTATACATTGCCTCTCTGTAAACTGTACTATACTCTTTCTGTACTGTAACCCCCCTATGGAAATCTTGGAGAGTAACTTTCAGCTATGTACTAGTATCCATGACTTGCTTAGTGCAACATTTTTAAAATGTAACCTAAGGGAAAAATGTATTTTAGTGCAAATGGTACATGAAATTTATCATCAGACAGATAGGACTCATCATAGCTTTTTGTTATTTTGCCAAGAAGGTCAAGTTCATGACCAATATTTTAAAACACAAATATTTGAACTGGAGATCAAATTATGTTAAAGTTACTTGACAAACATTGAAATGTCATCTTTTCGATATATTGAGTAAAAACAGTATAACTTTGGATCAAAAGGAAATTGTCATTATTAGGGTGGAATGACAATAGAAAATTTCACAATCTTCTGAGTCACTCTGCCAGCTTGGATGTTTTTCAGTAAGATATTTTATAATGGGAACAGTATTCATGTGTTTTGCAAATCCTAGCAAAAGGTTCTGCTAATTTGCTCTACTCTGGTGTTTTATTAGAGAAATGTTGGTCAGACTTTCAACAAAGGAATACAGGTATACAAACATTATCAGCGGAGATATTGGTAAATGACACCAATGGAGGGTGGGGGTTACAGGGGGTTAATATTGTGTGCTGTTAAAATTATTGCTTCATTAAACTGCAAATGCAATTCCTTAATAATGTTTTTTGTTGCTCTTTAATATTAACATTTTCAGGAATTGTTTGGTTTCAGAGTCAAGTGAAAATCAAGCCCTTTAAGTCTCATATCTGTATACATCTAGGTGTACCAAACGGGACTGCTGCTGTGGGGAAAGCTGACGACAGACCTTCAAAATGGTGGTAAATCCATGAACAGAGAGGTTGATCATCTGTATGTTAAGCTTCAAAGTACACAGGAAACTTTCACATCAGTGTGCCAATGCTTCCACTATTCAAGCTGAAATAAGCAGAGATTGAATATGTTCAAATACAATCCAACAAGCATGCCTCTCAAACATTCGAGTGAAGAATTTAATGGTCAAGGAAAATGATAGTGGCAAGAGGTTTGCATGTAGCAATGTATAAGAGGAATGTTTTCAGTTTTTGACCCTAAGCTCAACTAAATATCATCAGGTGATAATTTATTTGTCTGTGAGGGAAAGGGTTCAAGGAAAAATGTGAAGCTAGAGTAGCAATGACAAAGGCACATGCTTGTCAAGGTCATAATTCAGAAGCAGGCACTAGACAAAATTACTCGACATATGCATTGTTTCAGAACAGGGAATGAAAATAGAGAAGCAACATTAATCAGAATGATAATCAGTCAATGATGCAATAATGGTGATCTAGCTGTACTCAGTTAGAACACCTCATGTCCAGGAAAATATCCAGGTAGTCAACATTTACATGCTGATTATATCATGAAAAATGAGGGTAATGATTCAGGTTTGGCAGCCACAGAATTTCCCTGCACTAAGAAACTAATAAATGGACACTAAATCTTGATATACTTATCACATTGGACCTGTCAGGTGTGCATAGTTTTTTTCCATAAAAGTTTCTTGGTCATTCAGTGCACCACAGTTTACTTTTTTCCACTTGACTCTCACTTTAATTGCATTAAAATATTTAGTACTGCATTAACACTTCTTTTGTACATCATGTTTCTGAAATACTCAAATTGTGTCTCCCTTCAGTAGCACAAGGAGGGACATATAAGGAGGGACATATTGTGAAATAGCCTGGATAAAGAATTATGTTCTATTTCCATTAAAAACTTGAATGGAGACATTGAGAATTTCCCAATGTAAAATCCTATGCCTAGCAATCAGCCAACAATACAAGTACAGGCATAGGAGTGACTGTTTGGGCAGTAATTAATGATGAAGCAACAAAATAATGTAGAAACATTTTTATTTTTAAGGAGGCACATAAAAATTTGCAGGGATACTTGGTGCTGATAAATGTTTATCTGAAAAAAAAAAAAAAAAAAAAAAAAAGTAGGAATTTCTCTCACTGAATGTTTTTAAGGACATACTGGGCAAGCACTTCCAGGAATGACTGTTCTGTTTATTGCCATACATCATGTGAGAAGACACTAGGGGAAGATAGAGAACTTTCATATTTATTTACTATGATTTCTGAAATAGTGTTGTCTACTAAATTCCAGCCTGGAAAAATGGAATCACTTCCATATGTGAATACTCCTGTAGCCTTCTTTCCTCATGGGCGTGTGTACATCTGGGGGAGAGATCCTGGTGAAGCAAACTAGAACAAGCCTACTACAGAAATGTGCTTCTCACTCCATACCAATACCACTGATGCATCCCATGTCTTCTTAAGACATGCATCATTGCTGTGAGGAGCCCAGTCTCTTTTACCCCCATATCTGTTCTTAATAAACACATAGGATTTTGTTACTTTGTTTGTTTTACAAACCTGTCTGGATATTAGTTAGATATTAGTCCATTAGTCCTTGCCATTTGCCGAGGCGATCGGCTCCGGAGCAGACGCGTTCTGCAGCGGAGCGGGGGATCGGGCCAGGCAGGGCTGATTTTCCGGCATCGAGCCGACTTCAGGGAGCCGCCAGGACCCGGCAGCCCTCGTGAGGGAGGCTGACGAGGAGAAGGCGGAGCCAGCAGCGCCCCCTCCCCGGCCGTTCAAAAGCAGCCCCTAGGGAGCGCGAGCGACCAGGACGGGCAAACAGGGCGTGGCGCGTCAGAGGGGAGTGGCGCGGCAGTTAGCGCGGCAGTTAGCGCGGCAGTTCGCGCAGGCAGGGCGAGCAGGAAGGGCGGAGAGCAATCGCCTGCCCACACGAACACCTCTTAACGACAGTCGTTAGCTAGGCGATAATGGTCTCCACCAGGCACGGTGGGCTCTCCAGGAGGTCGGTACACACCCAGACCGACTGCCCGTTAAAGAATGCAGCGGTTCAGGTCACCGGATGCAGGGAGTGTCAGAGCCTGCTGCTGCCAGCGGCGGGAGGCAGAGACGCTGCGTGCGTGAGGTGCGAGCAGGTGGATGACCTGATCCGCATGGTGGCGGAGCTCAAGGAGGAGGTGGAGAGGTTGAGGGCCATCAGGGAGTGTGAGCGGGAGATAGACTTGTGGAGTAACTCCCTGCAGGGCCTCAAGGAGAGGTACCGGGCTGAGACATCCCAAATGGGGGTGGGGCCCCTGCCTTGTTGCCGTCGGGCAGAGGGAGGGGATCTGGGAGTTGAGGAGGAATGGAGACAGGTCCCTGCTCGACATGGCAGGCGATGCCCTCCCCTTCCGGCCCCACCTTCCCAGGTGCCCTTACACAACAGGTTTGAGGCCCTGGAGACTGAGAGATCAACAGCAACTGAGGAAGAGGTAGGAAGTGTTCCCAGGAGGATGCCTAGGGCGAGGAGGTCGACTCCACGCCTTAGGACTGCCTCCATCAAGAAAGAAAGAAGGGTGATTGTTGTGGGAGACTCTATCCTTAGGGGAACAGAGGGCCCTATTTGTCGGCCTGACCCTACCCGTAGGGAAGTCTGCTGCCTCCCTGGGGCCAGGGTCAGGGACGTTGCCAGGAAGCTTCCCAACCTGGTACGCCCCTCTGATTATTATCCTCTTCTGATAGTCCAGGCGGGCAGTGACGACATTGAAGACAGAAGCCTGAAGGCAATCAAAAGAGACTTTAGGGGGCTGGGACGGTTAGTGGACGGAGCGGGAGTGCAGGTAGTGCTTTCGTCCATCCCTACGGTGACAGGGAGGGGTACGGAGAGGACCAGGAAGGCCCACCTGTTGAACACGTGGCTCCGGGGCTGGTGCCAACACAGATCTTGGGTTTTTCGACCATGGGGCAGTTTATTCAGCACCTGGTCTGATGGCCGTAGACGGGTCCCTATCCTTTAGGGGAAAAAGGATCCTTGGCCAGGAGCTGGCGGGGCTCATTGATAGGGCTTTAAACTAGGTAAGAAGGGGGATGGGGGTGAAGCAAGGATTGTTGGAGCTGTGCCAGGGGGAACAATAGCAAGGCCGAGGAATAAGGTAATGGCCCAGCTGAAGTGCATCTACACCAATGCACGCAGCATGGGTAACAAACAGGAGGAGCTGGAAGCCATCGTGCAGCGGGCAGGCTACGACTTGGTTGCCATCACGGAAACGTGGTGGGACCAGTCTCATGACTGGAGTGCTGCGATGCCTGGCTATAGGCTCTTCAGAAGGGACAGACAGCACAGAAGGGGTGGCGGTGTGGCTCTCTATATTAGAGAGTCTTTCGATGTTGTAAAACTCGAGGCTAGGAATGACAAGATCGAGTCCCTTTGGGTTAGGATCGGCAGGGACAACAAGGCTAGCGTCCTGGTCGGGGTCTGTTACAGACCGCCGAACCAGGACGAGGAGACGGATGAGGAGTTCTACAGGCAGCTGACAGAAGTTGCGAAATCTTCAGCACTTGTACTCGTGGGGGACTTCAGCTTCCCTGACATATCCTGGAAGCACAACACAGCCCAGAGAAAGCAGTCTAGGAGGTTTCTGGAGAAAGTGGAAGATAGCTTCCTGATGCAGCTGATTAGTGAGCCTACCAGGGGTGGTGCCCCGCTAGACCTTCTCTTCACAAACAGAGAAGGACTGGTGGAGGATGTGATTGTCGGGAGCTGTCTTGGGCAGAGTGACCACGAAATGGTGTTCACTATTCTTGGCGAGGCCAGGAAGGAAACCAGTAAAACCACTGTACTGGACTTTCGGAGAGCTGACTTTGTGCTGCTGAGGACACTGGTTGGTAGAGTCCCTTGGGAGGCGGTTCTGAAGGGCAGAGGGGTCCAGGAAGGCTGGGCGCTCTTCAAGAGGCAAATCCTAATGGCGCAGGAGCGGTCTGTTCCCATGTGCCCAAAGATGAGCCAGCGGGGAAGAAGACCAGCCT
>NW_023308260.1:5891-6811 GCF_011077185.1 Oxyura jamaicensis
CAAAAAGGAGGACAAAGGAGAATCTCCATCCTTTACTGGATGCAGGGGGAAACTTAGTTACAAGAGATGAGGAAAAGGCAGAGGTGCTCAATGCCTTCTTTGCCTCAGTCTTTAGCGGCAATACCGGTTGTTCTCTGGATTCCCAGTACCCTGAGCTGGTGGAAGGGGATGGGGAGCAGGATGCGGCCCTCACCATCCACGAAGAACTGGTTGGTGACCTGGTACGGCACTTGGATGTGCACAAGTCGATGGGGCCGGATGGGATCCACCCAAGGGTACTGAGAGAACTGGCAGAGGAGCTGGCCAAGCCACTATCCATCATTTATCAGCAGTCCTGGCTATCGGGGGAGGTCCCAGCTGACTGGCGGCTAGCGAATGTGACGCCCATTTACAAGAAGGGCCGGAGGGCTGACCCGGGGAACTACAGGCCTGTCAGTTTGACCTCAGTACCAGGGAAGCTCATGGAGCAGATCCTCTTGGGAGTCATCATGTGGTACTTGAAGGGCAAGCAGGCGATCAGGCCCAGTCAGCATGGGTTTATGGAAGGCAGGTCCTGCTTGACGAACCTGATCTCCTTCTATGACAAAGTGTCGCGCTGGGTGGACGAGGGAAAGGCTGTGGATGTGGTCTACCTTGACTTCAGCAAGGCTTTTGACACCATCTCCCACAGCATTCTCCTCAAGAAACTGGCTGCTCTTGGCTTGGACTGGCACACGCTTCGTTGGGTTAGAAACTGGCTGGATGGCCGGGCCCAGAGAGTTGTGGTAAATGGAGTCAAATCGAGTTGGAGGCCAGTCACTAGCGGCGTCCCCCAGGGCTCGGTGCTGGGGCCGGTCCTCTTTAACATCTTCATCAATGATCTGGACGAGGGCATTGAGTGCACCCTCAGTAAGTTTGCAGATGACACCAAGTTAGGTGCG
>NW_023308261.1:0-410 GCF_011077185.1 Oxyura jamaicensis
AATGTCTCCCCTAATCAGAAGGTGTCCAATCAAGCCATTTGATAGAATACCCAAATTGAATGATCTCAGAACCAAGAAAGGAAAAAAAAATAAGAAAAAAAAAAAAAAAAAGTTTTGCAGTTGTAGAAAATAACTTGGCTGATTTCTCCCTCAGTTGCTCCTCTGTCATCTATTGATTTCCAGCACCTACTTTGCAAAATCACTTTCTGGCTTTTTGTCATTAGTTTTACAGAAGAGCGAACGAAAGAGCGAAAGAATGAAAGGAAAAGAAGGAAATGTGAAAAGAAGGAAAGAAGAAGGAAAGATGGAAAGAAAGAAAAAGAAGGAAAGAAGGAAAGAAGGAAAGAAGGAAAGAAAAAATTATCTTTCTTTCTCCCTTTCTTTCTCCCTTTTTTTCTCCCTTTCTTTCT
>NW_023308261.1:510-1457 GCF_011077185.1 Oxyura jamaicensis
GAAAGAGCGAAAGAATGAAAGGAAAAGAAGGAAATGTGAAAAGAAGGAAAGAAGAAGGAAAGAAGGAAAGAAGGAAAGAAGGAAAGAAGGAAAGAAGGAAAGAAGGAAAGAAAAAATTATCTTTCTTTCTTTCTCCCTTTCTTTCTCCCTTTTTTTCTCCCTTTCTTTCTCCCTTTCTTTCTTTCTTTCTTTCTTTCTTTCTTTCTTTCTTTCTTTCTTTCTTTCTCTTTCTTTCGCTCTTTCTTTCGCTCTTTCTTTCTTTCTTTCTTTTGGTCTTTCTTTCGCTGTTTCTTTCGCTCTTTCTGTCTCTCTCTCTCTTTCTCGCTTCCTTACTTCTTGGGAAAAAAAAAAAATGAAGCAAATAGGGGCCATTTAAATAAATAGATTGAGCTAATACTACATTTAAATATGTTTCTTCTTTGAAAATGGGTTCTGTGTTCATTTTCTACATCACGGAGGTCTTTCCCTTACTGCATGTTTGGCAGAAAGTTGGAGATGCCAGCATTCCACTAGCTTCAGAAAACTGAAAGATTTGTCAGTGGAAAGGTGCAGAACTTTTAAGAAACTTCAGAGAATGAGAAACAGAAAAAAGAAAAAAAAAATTGGCTTTTATTGGCAAGATGAAGTAAACCGTTTTTTTTTTTTCTCTGATGACTTCAATATTTGCATGGTCCTATACCATTCAGAGACACTTCTCTACTCTCTTCTATGTAAAGTACTTTTAATAAAAAATATCATTGCAAAACAGCCAGATATCGCAAACTGTTCTGCAAGATCTCCAAGGATGGAGAACCTCGCTGGGCAACTTGTGCCCTTGCTCCTTCAACTCATAGGGAAAGTGTTTTCATGTGTTCACGTGGAATTTCCCATTCTTCATATGAGAGATGGGAGACTGGAAGAGATGTGCCTGGATAGGGTGAAAAAAATGTTGAATTCTTTACTTAACA
>NW_023308262.1:0-404 GCF_011077185.1 Oxyura jamaicensis
GCTGCAGGAGCGGCTGCAGGAGCAGGAGCTGGAGCAGCTGCCAGAGCAGGAGCTGGGGTGGCTGCAGGAGCAGGAGCTGGAGCGACTGCAGGAGCGGGAGCTGGAGCGGCTGCCGGAGCAGGAGCTGGAGCGGCTGCCGGAGCAGGAGCTGGGGTGGCTGCAGGAGCAGGAGATGGAGCGGCTGCCGGAGCAGGAGCTGGAGCGGCTGCAGGAGCGGGAGCTGGAGCGGGAGCTGGAGCGGCTGCAGGAGCAGGAGCAGGAGCTGGGGCGGCTGCAGGAGCAGGAGCTGGAGCGGCTGCAGGAGCAGGAGCTGGGGCGGCTGCAGGGTCTGTCACTCGGTTCATAGTAGCATCAATTGCAGCTCGATAGGCATAGGCCAGGCCCCAACATGCTACAGTGAGTTG
>NW_023308262.1:504-1050 GCF_011077185.1 Oxyura jamaicensis
GGCTGCAGGAGCTGGAGCTGGAGCGGCTGCAGGAGCTGGAGCTGCAGAAGCTGGAGCGGCTGCAGGAGCAGGAGCTGGAGCGGCTGCAGGAGCAGGAGATGGGGTGGCTGCAGGAGCGGCTGCAGGAGCAGGAGCTGGGGCAGCTGCAGGAGCGGCTGCAGGAGCAGGAGCTGGAGCAGCTGCCAGAGCAGGAGCTGGGGTGGCTGCAGGAGCAGGAGCTGGAGCGACTGCAGGAGCGGGAGCTGGAGCGGCTGCCGGAGCAGGAGCTGGAGCGGCTGCCGGAGCAGGAGCTGGGGTGGCTGCAGGAGCAGGAGATGGAGCGGCTGCCGGAGCAGGAGCTGGAGCGGCTGCAGGAGCGGGAGCTGGAGCGGGAGCTGGAGCGGCTGCAGGAGCAGGAGCAGGAGCTGGGGCGGCTGCAGGAGCAGGAGCTGGAGCGGCTGCAGGAGCAGGAGCTGGGGCGGCTGCAGGGTCTGTCACTCGGTTCATAGTAGCATCAATTGCAGCTCGATAGGCATAGGCCAGGCCCCAACATGCTACAGTGAGTTG
>NW_023308263.1:0-325 GCF_011077185.1 Oxyura jamaicensis
AACAGAGCAGGAGACAACATTGCACCCCATTTTCCCTCGCTCCTCAAAACAACACTAATTGCAGGATAGGCTTCGAGCCAAGAGATCCATCAAGTGGCCAGTTAGCTCCATCCTCAAGCTTGGAGAGTAGCCACCGGTGACTGCAATAGTTCAGGAAAGTGCTCTTGCTTTCTGGGCCCCCACTTCCCACAATAGCCTTCCAATGTGCACCCAGGGGGGGCATTTCTTTCAAACGTCTTTATTCTGGTGATTGCCCATGTCCTTGATATCCTATCCCCCTTTTGCATCATTTCTATTCCTTAGAGAAATCCCTAGAGAAATATAG
>NW_023308263.1:425-1056 GCF_011077185.1 Oxyura jamaicensis
CATTTTCTAAGACACAATTGTGCTAGCTAAGAGCTAGGAATCCCCAGCCTTTGTCTTGTTCCCTGTCTCCCTGCAGAGCTCACTCCAACATCTCTGGTGGAAGGAGAACGCTTTCTTCCCTGAGAGGACTCCTGTGCATGGCTGTCCTGTGTCTCCATTGATGAGACTCCCAGGCAAGGAAAGCCCAGTGCAGCCCTCCCATGGAGGAGCCCCCGCTGGAGCAGCTGGATGTGGCCTGGAGGAGGCTGCGGCCCATGGAGAGCCCCTGCAGGAGCAGGCCCCATGACGGAGCTGCAGCCTGTGCAGAGGACCCCACGCAGGAGCAGGGGGCCTGGGGGGAGCTTCTGCCTGTGGGGGACCCGTGCTGGAGCACTTTGCTCCTGGAGGATGGATGGAGCCCATGGCACGAAGGCATGGGGGAGCAGTTCCTGGAGAGCTGCTGCCTGTGGGCAGCCCCTGCAGGCTCACATCGGGAAGGACGGCATCCCGTGGGAGGGACCCCACGGGGAGCAGGGGCAGAGAGGGACCATGAAGGGCTGCTGGAGGTGAAGTGTTAGGGACTGACTGAAGCCCCCCATTCCCTGTTCCTCTGCACTGCTCGGGGGGAGCAGATGCAAGAGAATGTCTGTGT
>NW_023308264.1:0-708 GCF_011077185.1 Oxyura jamaicensis
AGGAAATAGCATTCAGGTGGTGAAGAAGAGTTTCTGGAAAAACATGTTTCTGACATATATCAAGCTGAAGCCGAGTCCACGCCAAATTAGTTTCTGGAAGAAAGTGAAAATGTTCTTCAAGAACAGACAAATAGCAATGAAATGGCATTTTCTGGGCTAGACAGTGAGAGAAGCGGGGGAGATTTTGATATGACTGAACCTGATGCTGAAAAGGAGAGCGCCAAGCTTCCTGAACATTCAGCACTAAGATGGGAACGTCTAAATTCTGAAGAGCAAACTTCAAATGCTAAGTGAAAAGTCCAACAGGTCATTGAGCAGCTTATTCTTGCTGAGGAGGATTAGCTTTAGCCTTCAATTTCACTGTTTTTTCTGTTACAGCTCTCAAAAATGATCACCTGGTTTATTCCGTGATGACGATGTTGCTCCTCTAATTATGCAAGCCAAGCCGACGTGTTTCTGGAGGTGCTGTTTTTTTGATTCTAAAGTTTGTTTTTTCAAACGGTACCTAACTGCAAACCAGCAATCACTGACATTCTTTTGTTGGACGAGGCACTTTCCAATAATGAGCAGCATAAATGTGCAGTTAAAAAGCTGCACTTTCAGATGGGTGGATCCAAAGTAACATGTGGAATAGGAGACTTTTGCCCTAGTGTTGCAGTGTAAGATGTGTTTCCTAAGCTGAATTGGCAACATGACTATTTTTTTTTC
>NW_023308264.1:808-1211 GCF_011077185.1 Oxyura jamaicensis
CTCTAGTGCTTTTTGTTTGCTTTTGTTTGTTTGTTTTGTCTTAGTTTCTAATTTTGATGGAGCAGTGACTTCAGGTGGCAAGAAGGCAGAAGCCAAGTATTTCTCAGTGAAGATGCTAACAATTGTGTCTCTGTATTTGTAGAAAGAGATTGTTTTGCAGGTCCAGGGTACTTCATGGAGACTGTATTCTAGATAAAGAGGAAACTGGCTGAAGAAATGAGTGTCATTGCAGATTTTTGGAAACTTCAGATGAATCCTACTGGACATTCTCAGGTAGAACAGCAACAGGTGAGTGTTGATAACACTGTGGAACTTCAGTGGAGCCAGGCATTGTAGTTATTGTGGATCAGCATGAGTTCAAAGTATATCTAATTTCAACTTTTATTTTAATACTCAAATAGGA
>NW_023308265.1:0-319 GCF_011077185.1 Oxyura jamaicensis
CCAACAGCATAAAAGCAGAGAGGCTAGGGGATTGGAAATTGCGCTAGCCCTCTGGTGTCTGCCTTCTGTGATCTTTTCCTTCAGGGATCTTTAAGGAGCCTTACCTAGAAGATGCATTGGTCTCTCTGTCAGGTCTCAGGAGTCCTAGACAAATGGAATTCTGTGGCCATCACATCCGTAATCGCCGTGTTTTCATTGTGGGAACCTCCTCCAGAAAGAAAGGGTCTTGTTTTTATAGCTATTTAGCAACTACAGAAATTGTTCCCTAACCTTCTTTATTCTAAGGGGAAAAAAAATGACCATCGGAGTAGCATACCCT
>NW_023308265.1:419-1045 GCF_011077185.1 Oxyura jamaicensis
TAATTTAAATGATTGTGGATCATACCGTACACTTGCACGTGAGGTCAGTTAGTGTTGATACTTAGTGGTGTGTACTTGGAGGCTTTGCTTGGATAGTATGTGTGAGCTGACTCCTGACTGCATCAGGCCTGATCAAGTTTAGTCTGTCTATTGGTGAGAGCGACTAAATGGATAAACTCGTTCCAGTCCTGGTGAACAGAGATCCCTGAATAGTTCTGCACCTATTCCTCGAGCATATCTTACCAGCATTGCTCCCAGCAGAGCTGCTAGATTTCTTTGCATTGGTAAAATCAAGGCAGGAAAACTACCAACAGCATAAAAGCAGAGAGGCTAGGGGATTGGAAATTGCGCTAGCCCTCTGGTGTCTGCCTTCTGTGATCTTTTCCTTCAGGGATCTTTAAGGAGCCTTACCTAGAAGATGCATTGGTCTCTCTGTCAGGTCTCAGGAGTCCTAGACAAATGGAATTCTGTGGCCATCACATCCGTAATCGCCGTGTTTTCATTGTGGGAACCTCCTCCAGAAAGAAAGGGTCTTGTTTTTATAGCTATTTAGCAACTACAGAAATTGTTCCCTAACCTTCTTTATTCTAAGGGGAAAAAAAATGACCATCGGAGTAGCATACCCT
>NW_023308266.1:0-456 GCF_011077185.1 Oxyura jamaicensis
AAGTCCTAGGCTTAAAAACCCCAGCCGTTAGTACCCTAAATCGCCAACCCTAGAAACCGTAACTGTAAAAACCCTAAAGAACTGGGAGAACTACACCTCCCTGCATGCTTTTGGACATCCAACATGGCGTCCCGGAACCCCAGTGCCGGCGAACTACGTTTCCCAGGATTCCCCGTACTCCAAACATGGCCGCCCGGATGTGTGGAGTCCGTGGACTACATTTCCCAGGACTCCCCGTACACCCAACATGGCTGCCCGGATGTTCGGAGTACGTGGACTACATTTCCCAGCAATCTGTGTATTCTCAACATGGCCTCCCGGAAGTCGGCCATGATGGGTGCCCGGGGAATACCGGGAGACGTAGTTCTCGGAAAGCTAGGGTTAGGGTTAGGGTTAGATTTGCGCCGGAGTTAGGGTGCGGGTGGGGGTTAGGGTGCGGGTGGGGGTTAGGGTTAG
>NW_023308266.1:556-1177 GCF_011077185.1 Oxyura jamaicensis
AAATGTAAAAAACCCTAACCCTAAAAACCTAAAAACCCTAACCCTAAAAACCTTAAGAATCCTAACCCTTAAAACTCTAACCCTAAAAACTCTAAACCCCCTAAACCTTTAAAACCCTCACACCCCTAACCCCCAAAACCCTAAGCCCCAATCCTAAAAACTCTAAAGTCCTAGGCTTAAAAACCCCAGCCGTTAGTACCCTAAATCGCCAACCCTAGAAACCGTAACTGTAAAAACCCTAAAGAACTGGGAGAACTACACCTCCCTGCATGCTTTTGGACATCCAACATGGCGTCCCGGAACCCCAGTGCCGGCGAACTACGTTTCCCAGGATTCCCCGTACTCCAAACATGGCCGCCCGGATGTGTGGAGTCCGTGGACTACATTTCCCAGGACTCCCCGTACACCCAACATGGCTGCCCGGATGTTCGGAGTACGTGGACTACATTTCCCAGCAATCTGTGTATTCTCAACATGGCCTCCCGGAAGTCGGCCATGATGGGTGCCCGGGGAATACCGGGAGACGTAGTTCTCGGAAAGCTAGGGTTAGGGTTAGGGTTAGATTTGCGCCGGAGTTAGGGTGCGGGTGGGGGTTAGGGTGCGGGTGGGGGTTAGGGTTAG
>NW_023308267.1:0-328 GCF_011077185.1 Oxyura jamaicensis
CCCCCCCCGCCAGGGCCACCCCCGCCAGCAGCTTGGCCACGCGCCCCAGGCGCCGCGCGCCCTCCGCGTCCCCCTGCTGCAGGCTGTGCCGAGACTGCCCCACGGCGCCGTCAGCACACGGGGAACGGGGGCACGGGGGGACCCACGGGGAGCTATGGGGACCCTCGGGGAGCTATGGGGACCCTCGGGGACCATGGGGACCCATTGGGAGCTATGGGGACCCACGGGGACCACGGGGACCCACGGGGAGCTATGGGGACCCTCGGGGACCACGGGGAGCTATGGGGACCCACGGGGACCACGGGGAGCTATGGGGACCCTCGGGGAC
>NW_023308267.1:428-1062 GCF_011077185.1 Oxyura jamaicensis
AATTTGGGGCAAGAAAGGGGGAATTTCGGGCAAGGAAGGGGGGATTTGGGGCAAGAAGTGGGGAATTTGGGGCAAGGAAGGGGGCTTTGGGGGCAAGGAAGGGGGGGATTTGGGGCAAGGAAGGGGGAATTTTGGGCAAGAAGTGGGGAATTTGGGGCAAGAAAGGGGGAATTTGGGGCAAGAAGTGGGGGATTTGGGGCAGGGGAGGGTTCCGGGGGCGGCAAGGCGAGGTTTTGGGGCGAGAAAAGGCGGATCGGGGGCACTCACGGCCGAAGTTGATGGCGCAGGAGGCGGCGATGAGCAGGGCCCCCCCCGCCAGGGCCACCCCCGCCAGCAGCTTGGCCACGCGCCCCAGGCGCCGCGCGCCCTCCGCGTCCCCCTGCTGCAGGCTGTGCCGAGACTGCCCCACGGCGCCGTCAGCACACGGGGAACGGGGGCACGGGGGGACCCACGGGGAGCTATGGGGACCCTCGGGGAGCTATGGGGACCCTCGGGGACCATGGGGACCCATTGGGAGCTATGGGGACCCACGGGGACCACGGGGACCCACGGGGAGCTATGGGGACCCTCGGGGACCACGGGGAGCTATGGGGACCCACGGGGACCACGGGGAGCTATGGGGACCCTCGGGGAC
>NW_023308268.1:0-72 GCF_011077185.1 Oxyura jamaicensis
GGACCCAAGTGACACCCAAGGACCCCAGTGGCACCCAAGGGACCCCAGACACGAAGGTGACACCCAATGGGA
>NW_023308268.1:82-1892 GCF_011077185.1 Oxyura jamaicensis
GGACTCAGTGGCACCCAAGGGACCCCAGACACGAAGGTGACACCCAAGGGACCCAAGTGACACCCAAGGACCCCAGTGACACCCAAGGGACCCCAGACACGAAGGTGACACCCAATTGGACCCAAGTGGCACCCAAGGACCCCAGTGACACCCAAGGGACCCAGGTGGCACCCAAGGGACCCAAGTGGCACCCAAGGACCCAAGTGGGACCCAAGGGACCCAGGTGACACCCAAGGACCCAGGTGGCACCCAAGGACCCCAGTGGCACCCAAGGGACCCCAGACACGAAGGTGACACCCAATGGGACCCAAGTGACACCCAAGGGACCCCAGTGGCACCCAAGGACCCCAGACACGAAGGTGACACCCAAGGGACCCAGGTGACACCCAAGGACCCCAGTGGCACCCAAGGGACCCAAGTGGCACCCAAGGGACCCCAGACACGAAGGTGACACCCAATGGGACCCAAGTGGCACCCAAGGGACCCAAGTGACACCCAAGGGACCCAAGTGGCACCCAAGGGACCCAGGTAGCACCCAAGGGACCCAAATGGCACCCAAGGGACCCAAGTGGGACCCAAGGGACCCAAGTGACACCCAAGGGACCCCAGACACAAAGGTGACACCCAAGGGACCCAGGTGACACCCAAGGACCCCAGACACGAAGGTGACACCCAAGGGACCCAAGTGGCACCCAAGGGACCCCAGTGGCACCCAAGGGACCCAAGTGACACCCAAGGGACCCAAGTGGGACCCAAGGACCCCAGTGGCACCCAAGGGACCCAAGTGACACCCAAGGGACTCAGTGGCACCCAAGGGACCCCAGACACGAAGGTGACACCCAATGGGACCCAAGTGGCACCCAAGGACCCCAGTGGCACCCAAGGGACCCAGGTGGCACCCAAGGGACCCAAGTGGCACCCAAGGACCCCAGTGGCACCCAAGTGACCCAAGTGGCACCCAAGGACCCCAGTGGCACCCAAGGGACCCCAGACACGAAGGTGACACCCAATGGGACCCAAGTGACACCCAAGGGACCCAAGTGGCACCCAAGGACCCCAGACACGAAGGTGACACCCAATGGGACCCAAGTGACACCCAAGGGACCCCAGTGGCACCCAAGGACCCCAGACACGAAGGTGACACCCAAGGGACCCAGGTGACACCCAAGGACCCCAGTGGCACCCAAGGGACCCAAGTGGCACCCAAGGGACCCCAGACACGAAGGTGACACCCAATGGGACCCAAGTGGCACCCAAGGGACCCAAGTGGCACCCAAGGACCCCAGTGGCACCCAAGGGACCCCAGTGACACCCAAGGGACCCAAGTGACACCCAAGGACCCCAGTGGCACCCAAGGGACCCCAGACACAAGGGTGACACCCAAGGGACCCAAGTGGCACCCAAGGGACCCAAGTGACACCCAAGGGACCCAAGTGGCACCCAAGGACCCCAGTGGCACCCAAGGGACCCAGGTGGCACCCAAGGTTCCAAGTGGAACCCAAAGGACCCAAGTGGCACCCAAGGGACCCAGGTGACACCCAAGGGACCCAAGTGGCACCCAAGGGACCCAAGTGACACCCAAGGGACCCAGGTGACACCCAAGGGACCCAAGTGACACCCAAGGGACCCCAGACACGAAGGTGACACCCAAGGGACCCAAGTGGCACCCAAGGGACCCCAGTGGCACCCAAGGGACCCAAGTGACACCCAAGGGACCCAAGTGGGACCCAAGGACCCCAGTGGCACCCAAGGGACCCAAGTGACACCCAAGGGACTCAGTGGCACCCAAGGGACCCCAGACACGAAGGTG
>NW_023308269.1:0-1235 GCF_011077185.1 Oxyura jamaicensis
AAGGACCCAAAAGGGTTCCGCTGGGCTTTTGGCATAGCTGCCTTAGAGACAGAGGGCATTGAACAATTGTCTACCTTGCCCGGTCTCTCAGAGGACCCTTTTGTTGTGGGGTTGCTGAGGGTCGAAGAACAACAAGTGCCAATTGCTACTACAACTGTGCACCGGCGGCAATATCGCACCGACCGAGACTCCCTGATTCCCATCCATGAGCTAATTCGTCAACTGGAGAGCCAAGGAGTGATCAGCAAGACTCATTCACCTTTTAATAGTCCCATATGGCCAGTGCGGAAGTCTAATGGGGAGTGGAGGCTAACCGTGGACTATCGTGGCCTGAATGAGGTCACACCACCACTGAGTGCTGCAGTGCCGGACATGCTAGAACTCCAGTACGAACTGGAATCAAAGGCAGCCAAGTGGTACGCCACAATTGATATCGCTAATGCATTTTTCTCCATCCCTCTAGCAGCAGAGTGCAGGCCACAGTTTGCTTTTACTTGGAGGGGAGTCCAATATACTTGGAATCGGCTGCCCCAGGGGTGGAAACACAGCCCTACAATTTGCCATGGACTAATCCAGTCTGCGCTGGAGCAGGGGGAAGCTCCTGAACACCTGCAGTACATCGATGACATCATTGTGTGGGGTAACACAGCAAAGGAATTTTTTGAGAAAGGGAAGAAAATAATCCAAATCCTTCTGAAGGCCGGTTTTGCCATAAAACAAAGTAAAGTTAAAGGGCCTGCACGAGAGATCCAGTTTTTAGGAATCAAATGGCAAGATGGACGTCGTCAAATCCCAATGGATGTGATCAACAAAATAACAGCTATGTCTCCACCAACTAGCAAAAAGGAAACACAAACTTTCCTAGGTGTCGTGGGGTTTTGGAGAATGCACATTCCAAATTACAGTCTGATTGTAAACCCGCTCTACCAAGTAACCCGTAAGAAGAATGATTTTGAATGGGGCCCTGAGCAACGACAAGCTTTTGAACAAATTAAGCAGGAAATAGTTCATGCAGTAGCCCTTGGGCCAGTCCGAACGGGACCAGATGTAAAGAATGTGCTCTACACCGCAGCCGGGGAGAATGGCCCCACCTGGAGCCTCTGGCAGAAAGAACCTGGGGAAACTCGAGGTCGACCCCTAGGCTTTTGGAGTCGGGGATACAGAGGATCTGAGGCCCGCTACACTCCAACCGAAAAGGAGATATTGGCGGCATATGAAGGAGTTCGATCTGCTTC
>NW_023308269.1:1335-3015 GCF_011077185.1 Oxyura jamaicensis
GAAGTGATTATGGATTGGCCAGAAGGCAAATACTTTGGGATGTCATCAGAGGACGAGGTGGTCCGTGCTGAGGAAGCTCCACTGTACAACAAGCTACCAGAAAATGAGAAGAGATATGCCCTGTTCACTGACGGGTCCTGTCGCATTGTGGGAAAGCATCGGAGGTGGAAAGCTGCTGTATGGAGTCCTACACGACGAGTTGCAGAAGCTGCTGAGGGAGAAGGTGAATCGAGTCAATTTGCAGAAGTAAAAGCCATCCAGCTGGCTTTAGATATTGCTGAACGAGAAAAGTGGCCAGTTCTCTACCTATACACTGATTCATGGATGGTAGCAAATGCCCTTTGGGGGTGGTTACAGCAATGGAAACAGAACAACTGGCAGCGCAGGGGCAAACCCATTTGGGCTGCTGCATTATGGCAAGATATTGCTGCCCGGGTAGAGAACCTGGTTGTAAAGGTACGCCATGTAGATGCCCATGTGCCCAAGAATCGGGCTACTGAAGAACATCAAAACAACCAGCAGGTGGATCAGGCTGCCAAGATTGAAGTGGCTCAGGTGGACCTGGACTGGCAATATAAGGGTGAACTATTTGTAGCCCGATGGGCCCATGAAACCTCGGGCCATCAAGGCAGAGATGCAACATACCGATGGGCTCGTGATCGAGGGGTGGACCTGACCATGGACACTATAGCACAGGTTATTCATGATTGTGAAACATGTGCTGCAATCAAGCAAGCCAAACGGTCAAAGCCTCTTTGGTACGGGGGACGATGGCTGAAATATAAATATGGAGAGGCCTGGCAAATTGATTACATCACACTCCCTCAAACCCGCAATGGTAAGCGCCACGTACTTACAATGGTGGAAGCAACCACTGGGTGGCTGGAAACATATCCTGTGCCCCATGCCACTGCCCGGAACACTATCCTGGGCCTTGAAAAGCAAGTGCTATGGCGACATGGCACCCCAGAAAGAATTGAGTCAGACAATGGGACTCATTTCCAAAACAACCTTATAGATACTTGGGCCAAAGAACATGGTATTGAGTGGGTGTATCACATCCCCTATCACGCACCAGCCTCCGGTAAAGTTGAGCGATACAATGGACTGTTAAAGACTACACTGAAAGCAATGGGTGCTGGGACATTCAGAAATTGGGACACACATTTGGCAAAGGCCACCTGGTTAGTCAATACTAGGGGATCTGCCAATCGAGCTGGACCTGCCCAATCAAACCTGCTACGTACAGTAGAAGGGGATAAAGTTCCTGTAGTGCATGTAAGAAATATGCTAGGTAAAACAGTCTGGGCTACTCCTGCCTCAGGAAAAGGCAAACCCATTCGTGGGATTGCTTTTGCTCAAGGACCTGGATGCACTTGGTGGGTAATGCAAAAGAATGGGGAGGTCCGGTGTGTACCTCAAGGGGATTTAATACTGGGTGAGAATAGCCCATGAGTTGAGATGTATTATGTTAATTATTATATAATACTGTGTGTCATCACTACCATAGATGAAAATAGTGATTAACTAGAATGTATTGGAAAGAGTGTAACCTGAGCATGACATAAATGGTATGGAATAAGGGGTGGATATATGTCCTGGTTTCAGTTAGGACAGTTATTTTTCCCTCCTAGTAGCTGGTAGGGTGCTATGTTTTGGATTAGGATGAGAAGAGTGCTG
>NW_023308270.1:0-446 GCF_011077185.1 Oxyura jamaicensis
CGAGGGCGCCTCCAGCCGCCATCTTTGTTAGTGGAGTGTACCGCGGCAGGCGCATGCGCAGTGGCTCACGAGGGCGCCTCCGGCCGCCATCTTTGTTAGTGGAGGGTACCGCGGGCGTGGCATGCGCAGTGGCTCCCGAGGGCGCCTCTGGCCGCCATCTTAGGTGAGTGCAGTGTACTGGAGGCGGCGCATGCGCAGTGGCTCCCCAGGGCTCCTCTGGCCGCCATCTTAGGTGAGTGGAGTGTACCGCGAGCGGCGCATGCGCAGTGGCTGCCGAGGGCGCCTCCAGCCGCCATCTTTGTTAGTGGAGTTAACACCGGGCGGCGCATGCGCAGTGGCGCCCGACGGCGCCTCTGGCCGCCATCTTTGTTAGTGGAGTGTACCGCGGGCGGCGCATGTGCAGTGGCTCTCGAGGGCGCCTCCAGCCGCCATCTTTGTTAGTGGAG
>NW_023308270.1:546-1526 GCF_011077185.1 Oxyura jamaicensis
GGGCGGCGCATGCGCAGTGGCTCCCGAGGGCTCCTCTGGCCGCCATCTTTGTTAGTGGAGTGTACCGCGAGCGGCGCATGCGCAGTGGCTCCCGAGGGCGCGTCTCGCCGCCATCTTTGTTAGTGGAGTGTACCGCGGACGGGCATGCGCAGTGGCTCCCGAGGGCGCCTCTGGCCGCCATCTTAGGTGAGTGGAGTGTACCGCGGGCAGCGCATGCGCAGTGACGCCCGCGGCCGCCTCCAGCCGCCATCTTTGGTGAGTGGAGGGTACAAAAACTTAAAAACCCTACCTGTAGAAACCCTAAAGAACCCGAGAACTACACCTCCCGGCATGACCTGGGCACCCAACATGGCTGCCTGGAAGCCCAGTGCCGCAGAAGTACATTTCCCAGGGTTCCCCGCGCACCGAACGTGGCGCCCGGGAAGTCCAGTGACCGAAAACCACACCTCCCGGCACGCTCTGGGCACACAACGCGGCTGCCCGGAAGAACAGTGCCGTAGTAATAAATTTCCCGGGGTTCGCCCTACTCCCAACATGGGCCCCCGGATGTCCAGAGTCCCAGGAGTACAATTCCTGGCATGCCATGGGCACCCAACATGGCGTCCCGGAAAGTCCAGTACCCGAGAACTACTCCTCCCGGCATGCTCTGGGCACCTCACACAGCTGTCCGGAAGCCCGTTGCCGCTGAACTACATTTCCCAGGATTCCACGGACTCCCAATACGGCTGCATAGCTAGTTCGAATCCCAGGACTACATTTCCCAGCATTCCCAGAAAAGTGAAAAGGGCCGCCCAGAAGGTAGCCATGTTGGGTGTCCTTGGCATGCGGGGAGGTGTAGTTCTCAGTCACTAGGGTGAGGATTAGGTTGAGGGTTAGGGTTAGATCCGCGGAGGTTTTGGGGTGGGGGACAGGTAGGGGGTTGGGGTTTTAGGATTAGGATTAGGATAAGGAATAAGGGTTAGGGTTAGGGTCCTGATCCA
>NW_023308271.1:0-546 GCF_011077185.1 Oxyura jamaicensis
CCCCCCCCCCGGGGGACCCCCATGTGTGGGACACCCCAAAATGTCCCGGGGGGGGGGGAGGGGAAGGTTGGAGGGGGGGCTCGGGACCCTATAGGACGTCTTGGGATGGGGTTGAGGGATGGAACGGGGCGTTTAGGACGTCCTTGGCCAACGTTTTGGGGTGAAAAGTTGGGTTCTAGGTTCCCAAGAACACCTTGGGATGGGTTTAAAGTCTAGAACGGGGCATTTCGGATCCTCTTGGCCAACGTTTTGGGGTTAAAAGTTGGGTTCCAGGCCCCCAAGACCCTCTAGGACACCTTGGGATGGGTTTGAAGTCTAGAACAGGGCATTTAGGATCCTCTTGGCCAACGTTTTGGGGTTAAAAGTTGGGTTCTAGGCCCCCAAGACCCTCTAGGACACCTTGGGATGGGTTTAAAGTCTAGAACAGGGCATTTCGGATCCTCTTGGCCAACGTTTTGGGGTGAAAAGTTGTGTTCCAGGCCCCCAAGACCCTCTAGGACATCTTGGGATGGGTTTGAAGGATGGATCAAAGAGTTTAGGATCCTC
>NW_023308271.1:646-1492 GCF_011077185.1 Oxyura jamaicensis
CCCTCTAGGACATCTTGGGATGGGTTTGAAGGATGGATCAAAGAGTTCAGGATCCTCTTGGCCAACATTTATGGGTTAAAAGTTGGGTTCTAGGCCCCCAAGACCCTCTAGGACACCTTGGGATGAGTTTGAAGGATGGACCAAGGTGTCTAGGACCTCCTTGGCCAACGTTTTGGGGTGAAAAGTTGGGTTCTAGGTTCCCAAGAACACCTTGGGATGGGTTTATAGTCTAGAGCGGGGCATTTCGGATCCTCTTGGCCAACATTTATGGGCTAGAAGATGGGTTCTAGGCTCCCAAGACCCTCTAGGACACCTTGGAATGGGTTCAAAGTCTGGAACGAGGCATTTTGGATCCTCTTGGCCAATGTTTTGGGGTTAAAAGTTGGGTTCTAGGCCCCCAAGACCCTCTAGGACACCTTGGGATGGGTTTAAAGTCTAGAACATTGTATTTAGGATCCTCTTGGCCAACGTTTTGGGATTAAACGTTGGGTTCCAGGCCCCCAAGACCCTCTAGGACATCTTGGGATGGGTTTGAAGGATGGATCAAAGAGTTTAGGATCCTCTTGGCCAACATTTATGGGTTAAAAGTTGGGTTCTAGGCCCCCAAGTCCCTATAGAACACCTTGGGATGGGATCAAAGTCTAGAATGGGGCATTTTGGATCCTCTTGGCCAACGTTTTGGGGTTAAAAGTTGGGTTCTAGGTCCCCAAGACCCTCTAGGACATCTTGGGATGAGTTTGAAGGATGGATCAAAGAGTTTAGGATCCTCTTGGCCAACATTTATGGGTTAAAAGTTGTTTTCTAGGCCCCCAAGACCCTCTAGGACACCTTGGGATGAGTTTGAAG
>NW_023308272.1:0-312 GCF_011077185.1 Oxyura jamaicensis
GGCAGTGCCCCTGTACCCCATAGCCCCGGTACCCCTGTACCCCATAGGGCTGTGCCCCCATAACCCATCCCCATAGGACCCCCCCCTCCCCCCGGGTCCCCAGCCCTGGGGTCCCCCCGCTGCTCCCCCCCCCCGCCGGGGCTGCCCCGCGCCCCCTGCGCATGCGCCGCCGGCGGTAGGGGCAGGGCCGAGCCGTGACCCCGCCCCCGTGTGACGTCACCCAGAGGCTGCAGCGGCCGCAGGTGAGGGCGGGGTCACCGCCTTAAAGGGGCCGCGGCGGGACCGGGGGGACACGGGGACAGCGGGGGGGGG
>NW_023308272.1:412-1410 GCF_011077185.1 Oxyura jamaicensis
CCCCCCCGGTGCCCCCAGGCCTGCTGGAGCGCCCCACGCTGCCGCCCGCGCTGGCCGTGCCCACGGCGCGCTACAAACTCTTCGTGTGCGGCAAGAGCGGCGTGGGCAAGACCGCGCTGGTGGCCGGCCTGGCCGGGACCCCCGCGCCCACCGCCCACCGCGAGACCATGGGTACGGCGGGGCCGCGGGGACGGGGGCTGTGGCGGGGGCTCTCGGGGGGCCACCGGAGCCGCCCCCCCGGGGACTCGGCCTGCCTCACCCCGCAGGCATCGAGGCCAGCACCGTGTTCTGGCCGGCCAAGCCACGCGGCGCCGAGCGCCCGGTCATGTTCCAGCTGCAGCTCTGGGACTGCGGGGACAGCGCCCTGAGGAAGTTCGAGCACATCCTGCCCGTGAGCGCCGAGCGGAGAGGGGGGGGGGGGGGGCGCGGGACGAGGCCCCGCGGGGGCGCAGACACCGGTGTGTGATGTGTCCCCCCCCGACCCCCCCCCCCAGGCCTGCAAGGAGGAAGCAGACGCCGTCCTCTTCCTCTTCTCCTTCACTGACCGCGCGTCCTTCGAGGAGCTGCCGGCGCGGCTGGCGCGGGTGGTGGCCCCCGGCGAGGACCTGCTGCGGGTGGTGGTGGGCACCAAGTATCCTTTTTGGGGGGGGGGGGCAAAGGGGGGGTGATACCGGGCGCTTTGTCACAGCCACGGGATTTTTTGGGGTGCCGGTTTTGGGCCACCGACCTTGACCCCGCGCCCAGGTTCGACCTGGCCGCCCACGCCGACGTGACGGAGGAGGACCTGGCGGCCTTCGAGGGCACCTGGGGGCTGCCGGTGCTGCGGGCGGGGGGCGCCGGGGGGGGGGCGGGGGGGCCTGGAGCGGGTGGCCCCCCTGCTCGATGCCCTGGCGGGGCGGCTCTGGCAACGCGACCAGATCGCTGCCGGTGTCACCCCCGAGGGGCAGGAGCCCCCCCCCCACCTGAACCCCGCTTTGCTGGGGGGGGAGCCCCTCACT
>NW_023308273.1:0-681 GCF_011077185.1 Oxyura jamaicensis
ACCAGCTACTAGGAGGAAAAATAACTGTCCTAACTGAAACCAGGACACTCTGGAACAGAGAAAGAAAGCTGGTGAAGAACAGAACAATATGAGTGATGTCAAGATGTATGTGTACTACAGAGCACTTCAACAACAAGCCTTTAAAAACTTCATGAAGTCTTCTTTAAAAAAGTAAAACAAGCTTCACTATTGCAAGTCCTGTTACTCATGGAGGTCACAAACTACTACATTTTCTGGAACAGCTTTATGAATAAGTGCACACAACCCTGACTTTTGGATGGGGTAATAACATTAGATTTATTTATTTATTTATTTATTTATTTATTTATTTTAACCTATGTAATTGAGCAACTGACTAGGTTAAAATCTCTTCTGGACATATTACTTGAAGTTAAGAAAGAAGTCATCAAGAATAAAAAGCTATATGGAAGCTCTGAGAGCAGCGGTGGCCACAGTATACTGGAGTTTAAGACCATGAGAGAAGTGAATAGCAGAACTATAGCTCCAGACTCCAAGATCAGATTTTGGCATTTTCAGGAGTCTGATTGGTGAGGACTCAAAGGCAGATCCATGTAACTGCAGACCAGTTAGCCTAATCCTGATCCTCAAGAAGACTACAGGACAAATATATTAAAAAATAAAATAAAATAAAATAAAATAAAATAAAATAAAATAAAATAA
>NW_023308273.1:691-3027 GCF_011077185.1 Oxyura jamaicensis
AAAATAAAATAAAATAAAATAAAATAAAATAAAATAAAATAAAATAAAATAAAATAAAATAAAATAAAATAAAATAAAATAAAATAAAATAAAATAAAAAGTGACTCAGTAAAGGGAAGGTCACAGTATCACATATCACATACAATTTTACAAGGGCAAGTAGTGATAGGACAACAAGTAATTGTTTTAACCTGAAAGAGCATATATTTAGATTAGATATTAGGAAATAATTCTTTATTATGAGAGTGGTGAGGCAGTGGAATAGGTTGCCCACAGGAGCTGTGGATGCCCTGTCCCTGGAGGTGTTTAAAGCCAATTTGGACAAGTCTTTGAGCAACCTGGTCTGGTGGAAGGTTCATAGCATATGGCACAGGTGTTGGAACTAGATGTTCTTTAAGGTCCCTTCCAACTCAAACTATTCTACGATTCTGTGACTCTACAATTCTATGAAATGAGATTGAGAACTGTATTTAAAATCTTATCTAAAACTTGTTAAACTCAGCAAAGCAAGGAGTCTGGAAAACTAATCTCAACATCTGTAAATAAGACCTGCTTTTACATCCACTCTGTTTAGAAGAATGAAACTCAAACGAAATTCAGTCCCTCCCTTTGCCTCAGATCTGAGTATCCCCACCTGGAAACCAGATGGTTTGTTCAGCATCAGACCACAGTATGAATCAACACATGAACAATGAAAAGCTTTGAACTTAGGTGGGGATTCAAATCCAAGCTGACATTACAGCACAGATACACTCATAATTTAAAAGATTTCCCTTCTTTTCACTGAGAGAATTACAGAATCACAGAATCATCTAGGTTGGAAGAGACCTCCAAGATCACCTAGTCCAACCTCTGACCTAACACTAACAAGTCCTCCACTAAATCACTAAACCATATCACTAAACTCTACATCTAAATGTCCCTTAAAGACCTCCAGGGAGGGTGACTCAGCCACTTCCCTGGGCATCCCATTCCAATGCCTAACAACCCTTTCAGTTCCTAATATTCAGTTCCTAAACCTCCCTGGCACAACTTTAGCCCATTCCCCCTCGTCCTGTCACTAGGCATGTGGGAGAATAGACCAATCCCCACCTCACTACAGCCTCTTTGATTTACCTATAGAGTGCGATAAGGTCACCCCTGAGCCTCCTCTTTTCCAGGCTGAATAATCCCAGCTCCCTCAGATGCTCTTCGTAAGACTTGCTCTCCAAAGCCCTCACCAGCTTTGTTGCCCTTCTCTGGACTCGCTCAAGCACCTCCATGTCCTTCCTGTAGTGAGGGGCCCAAAACTGAACTCAGTACTCAAAGTGTGGCCTCACCAGAGCTGAGTACAGGGGGACAATCGCTTCCCTGGACCTGCTGGCCACACTGTTTCTTATGCAAGCCAGGATGCTGCTGGCCTTCTTGGCCGCCTGAGCACACTGCTGGCTCATATTCAGCCGACTGTCAACCAAGACTCCCAGGTCCTTCTCTGACAGGCAGCTTTCTAACCACACATCTCCCAGCCTGTAGTGCTCCTTGGGGTTGTTGTGCCCCAGGTGCAGGACCTGGCACTTGGCCTTGTTGACCTTCATACCGTTGGCCTCAGCCCATCGGCCCAGCCTATAAGAGACTTTCTATCTATCTTGCTATGCAATTTCTAGGTACTGTACACACACATATCTGATTGAATCCCACAGTGACAAAGTTAATGCTTACCTAGAAAAATTCCATAACAACTTCCTTTCTCTGACCTTAATTTCTGCTCCATGAAGAGTCATAATAAAATGCTAATTCTCAGCACTATTACTGCTGCAGACAGACTGGATCTGTCTCATGAAAATTAATGATGGACATGTTTTTTACCATGTATAATATTTTGTATTCCCCCTTTACAAAGCTGACAGTGTATAGTGTTCGTTTGTAGCTTGTTTCCTTTCTCACAGAAAATAAAATAAATAAATAAATAAATAAATTGCTCTTTACCTACCTGTACTCCTAATTTTAGCCCAATAGGTCAGTGTTAATGGGTTAAGGAAATTGTCTGGAAAATTAAATACCAACAAACCCTGATGTTTGTGTTCTACTAAGAACACAAAAACGAAAGATTATTCACAGTAACTAAAAATGTATAGATATGAGATTTGTAAAAGAGTTAAGATAGAAAATGTTATTTATGTATGTAAATAAAATTTAAAATATTTGCTATCACTTTATAAACAAAGAAATGGTAGGTTGGTTTTACCATCCCTATCTTACAGTTACGTATGTGAATCTACCTTTATATTAATTTTGCTTAAGTTAAGATCACTGTTGTGGTTTAACCCGACTGGCAGCTAAACACCACACAGCCGTTC
>NW_023308274.1:0-2655 GCF_011077185.1 Oxyura jamaicensis
GGCTGGGGGGCACTGGGAGGGACTGGGGGGGGGCTGGGAGGGACTGGGAGGGGGGTGGGGGGCACTGGGAGGGACTGGGGGGGAACTGGGAGGGACTGGGGAGGAGTTGGAGGGAACTGGGGGGGTTTGGGGGAGCTGGGAGGGACTGGGAATGGGACTGGGAGGGACTGGGGGGGATGGGGGGGAGTTAGGGGGAACGGGGAGGGACTGGGGGTTACTGGGAGGGGGGCTGGGAGGGACTGGGAGGGGACTGGGGGTTACTGGGAGGGGGACTGGGAGGGACTGAGAGGGAACTGGGTGTAACTGGGAGCCCCCTGGGCTGTGCTGTTCCCGCAGGTTCCACTACGCCGCCCGCATCTGGGACGGGGTGAAGAAATCCTCGGCGCTGGCCGAGTACAGCCGCCTGCTGGGCTGACCCGAATGTGCCGCGATTTGCCCCAAAACAGGGACCGAGTAAAAACGTTGGAACCCTCCACACCCGGCTCCTGCTGTCCCTGTTCGCCCCCGGGGGCTGGGACGGGAAGGCTAATTAAGGGGGTTAATTGACGTCCTGCAGCCCCCCCCCACCCCGGGGGGGTAATTAAGGCTCTCTGCGTTATTTGCTGTTGTGCGGGGAGGAAGGGGTTAAACGGGCGATCATAGAGCGTGGCGGACTGACAGGCACAGAGCGGCCCCGTGAGGAGAAACACTACTTCCGCGTTCTGTGCGCATGCGTCTTACGCAGTGGAGGACCGGTGATCATAGAGCTTGGCGGACTGACGGCACAGAGCGGCCCCGTGGGGAAGAAAGCTCGTTCCGCGTTCTGCGCGCACGCGCAGTATACCGTGGAGGACCGGCGGTCATAGAGTGTGGAGGACTGGCGGCGCAGAGCGGCTCCCCCGCGCGCCTCCGTTCGCTTCCGCCCGCCTCGGGGGCCGCTTCCGGGCGGCGGCGGCGGCGGCGGCGATGCCGGAGATTGCGCTGCAGGCCGTGGTGTCCGCCACCAGCTCCGACCCGGTACGGGCCGGGCCCGGGGGGCTGGGAGGGGCTCGGGGACCCCCGGGGACCCCCCCGGGGACCCCCGGTGCCCGTTCGAGCCCCCCCCGGTTCCGTCCCGCAGCGGCACCGGGCCGAGAACCTCCTGCAGCCGGACTCGGGCGGCCACTGGAGGTCGGCGGCGGCCGGGGAGAAGCAGATCAGCGTCGTGCTGCAGGTGGGGGGCGGCGGGAGACCTCCGGGACCCCCCCCAGGGTCCCCCTCGGTACCGGGGGAGGGGGTTCGGTTACCCGGGGGGGGGGGAATCGAGTGGGGGGGGGGGCGTCCGGTACCGGAGGGGGGTTGGGGCATCGGGGAGGGGGTTTGGGGTGCCCGGGGAGGTCTCGGTTTAACGGGGGGGGGGTCTCGGTACCGGGGAGGGCCCGGTTACCGGGGGGGTCTCGTAACCCCCCTCCCCCCCCCGCAGCTCGCACGGGAGCAGCGCATCCACAGCGTGCACATCGGCAACGACGGCGCCGCCTTCGTGGAGGTGCTGGTGGGGGCGGCCGCTGGGGGCGACTTCCAGGTAACCCCCCCTTGATCAATTACTTCCCTCATTAATTAGCCCTGGGGCTCGTTAATTAACCCCTTTTCTTATCGGTTACCTATTTCTTTATTAATTAATCCTACCCTCATTGATTAACCCCTCCTTCAATGCCCCCTTTCATCAACAATTAACCCCAATCCCTCAATGACTCCACCCTCCCTCATTAATTAACCCCTCCCCTAATCAATTAACTCATTTTTATCATTAATAACCCCTTCATTCATTAGTTCTCCTCATTAATTACCTCATTCTTTCATAGATTAACTCCCCTTTCTCAGTGATTAACCCCATTTTCTCAGTGCTTAACCCCCGTTTTCCTCAACAATTAATCCTCATCTTCGTTAATTAATTACTTTCCTCATTAATTAACCCTTTCTCTTGCCAATTACTCCCTTCCTTTATTAATTACCCCCCCCTTTTCCCGATCAACCCCCCCCCCCCTCAACGCTTAACCCCCTTTTCCTCAACAACCGACCCCTCTCCCTCCCCGATCCCCCCCCCTCACTAATTACCCCCCCCCCGTGACTAATTACCCCCCGTTAATCACCCCGCAGGTGCTGCTGCCCATGGCCGCCTTCCTGTCCCCGGGGGAGAGCCGTGCGGGCACGGGGCTGCAGCGCGTGCGCCTCTTCGGCCCCGACGCCCTGGTGAAGGCGGCGGCCGAGCGCCCCTGGGACCGCGTCCGCCTCGTCTGCTCGCAGCCCTACTGCCAGGTGCCCCCGGGACCCCCCCGGGACCCCGAAAAGACCCCTGGGACCCCCCGGGACCCTGAAAAGGACCCCCGGGACCCCCCGGGACCCCGAAAAGGCCCCCCGGGACCCCAAAAAGCCCCCCCGGGACCCCAAAACCCTCCTGAGGGACCCCAGAAAGACCCCCGGGACCCCCAAAGGGCCCCCTGGGATCCCAAAAGGGCCCCCTAGACCCTAAAACCCTCCTGAGGGACTCTGAAAAGGCCCCCCGGGACCCCAAAAGGGCCCCCCCGGGACCCCGAAACCCTCCTGAGAGACCCCAAAAGGGCCCCCTGGGACCCCAAAAGGGCTCCCTGGGACCCCGAAAAGGCCCCCTGGGACCCCGAAACCCTCCTGAGAGACCCC
>NW_023308275.1:0-6678 GCF_011077185.1 Oxyura jamaicensis
ACTCTTATTAGCTTGATATGTTTCATATTTAACTTGAGTATCTAAATCAAGCTCAGCATATCTTTTTATCATATTTGTATATTCGTACAGAAAAATAATTTTGATGTTATTTTCACTTATTAAATATCTTCAGCTAATGTGGTAACTCCAAATGTTTGTTCAGAAAATATTTCAAATAAATATGATCATATCTGCATCAATCAAAGAATAAGGGAAAAATGTTAGAGAAAAACACACTTTCACAACACATTTTGGATGCCAGACCACATACCACAGCAGAAGAAACAACCAGTATGCACTTATTTAATCAGAGATTGCAGAGAATAAGCCAAATAAACACATTCTTACTGTCTCATATTGATAAGGTTCCATCTTATTTAGTTCAGAAATAATAGGAATTAATAACATTTTTCCACATATCCATAACCCTATGGAATTGTTATAGACAATTTTAGCCATCTAGCTGATAATTGTACTTGTCAACACACTAATCTGGAGAAGAATAAACTATGGAAAATGATTGTTTTATATCCTCTAGTCAGATTTTTCTCTAACATGCAAATACATCAGAAGATTTTGCTCATCAAAGGAAGAAAATATCAAATTCAACAAATATATGAAATATAAGAGATGGCCATTAACCAGTGTAAACACAGGATCTCTCACAAGAGGGTATACCTGAATTATTAGAATTCTATTTTTTTTTTTATTATTTTTTATTGTAACAGTCACTTGGAGGATTTCATCACATTCAATTGCTTTCATCACATTCAATTCACTTATGGGTGAAAAATGTATGGTAAACTGACACAACACGCAAACATAGAAACACAATACAGAGTCTTCTATCACTGCTAGGTTAGTGTCTCTTGCTTTAACAGATTATGACTGAAAGTATTTTAATAAAGGTGCCACACAGTGACATACAGAATAAATAAATAAATAAATAAATAAATAAATAAATAACAAACAACAACAACAACAAACAAACAAACAAACAAACAAAAACAAACAAAAAACAAACAAACAAAAAAACAAAAACAAAAAACAAAACAAACAAACAAACAAAAAAAAAAAACAAATGAACAAAAAAAAACAGTACTCCTGCTGGTTGAAGTTAGAAATATAAGTTAAAGACAAAACACTTTCACAATTATTCTTAATTGTCATCCTTATTAGTAGTGTGAGAAGTGAAACAGAGTCCTGGTAGGACACAGAGACTGAAATATCTCATAGTCCCAGAACAGTCTTGGTGTCTTTGGATGCTGGCTGGCACACATTAGTAAGGGAGGAATAGAGATTAATCCATCAAATGTTCAACATAGTAGCTAGTGCAAAGCACTGATGTTCTTTTAAGAAAGGGAAGAAGGGAAAAGATTGCTAATTAACAAACATATTTTCAGGTGTATATTTTTCATTCACTTAACTGAGCAATAGAGACTCATAGAATCATTTAGGTTGGGAAAGACCTTTAAGATCTTAAATCCATCCTTCAACCTGAGCTACCAAGTTCCATCACTAAATCATAGCCATATTACCATAGCACTTGGAGACAGATTACAGAAATTTTTAACACTTTTTATAATAGAATCCATCAAGAAGCAAGTGCACTTGTACATACAGAAACATGTATACATAATTGCATGTATGCCAGATGCTGAGTTTCTAGAAAGAGTTATTAGACATACACTGACATTTAAGATGTGGAAGAATATTTGCTTCTTGTTTCTCATGACAGAATCAAAAATATATCTGTACTTATAACTTTTAATAGCAACAGCATTTAATAAAGTCGCAGGATGGTTTTAAGAGTGGCATTGTTACGTCTGTTCAAGATACTGACAGTGCCTATGCCTGCATCTTCTGCCTCAATGGCATCATTAAACATTATCTTTCCTTGGTGTTTTCACACTCTAGATTTGCAAAGATTATTTCCTCCAAACTTCTGCAAAGCAGTATTGCCTGAAGTATCAAAACCTGCATGACCCTTTATAAATTTTCTCTTATAGTTGTGTAACTTTAAGTCAGCAACCCCCTGAATTTCATACACTGAGTAGACTTGCACTATGTTAGAACTTCAAATATGAAGCTTCCAGCAAAATCTCTAAGAGCATCTTTGCTGACATTGCTCTGAGTCAGAAGTGAACTGAGGTTTTACAGGGCATTGTGGTAGCAAAGAAGCCGTCTTTTTGAACAACATATAAAACTGACTTTTTGCTTATCCATGACAAGGAAAAATTCCTTGGAGCTCTCCACCAAAAAGATGACATCAATCATATTGTCTCAACCAAATAAGAAATGGAAATTTCCCCTCTTCTTTCCTGAGCTATGACTTAAATATCCAACAAAATTGTAATGAATAGCATTATTTTGTCAGACACAGTTAAAAAGTTGCTGTGTTTCATACAAGTATTTTACAATCAGTTCATACTTCTGTAGATAATTAAAAATAAGCAACTGTCTGTATTAGTCTTTCTTGGTAATAAATGAACAAAAAAAATAATCTTTTTTTTTTTTTTTTTTGGTAGATGTTAGATATTTATAAAAGTTACACTTACGTGAGGTAAATTCTATTAATTGAGATATAATGCAACAGAAATCTTCTCACTTGATGAATTTGACAATCATGCAAAGACAGCTTTTTATTTATTTTATTTTATTTAATTTTAATTTTATTTTATTTTATTTATTAATTTTATTTTCAGCAGGAACAGAATTGAGAAGCAAGTCATTTATAGGAGAAATATAATAATAATAGTGTGAATAACTTTTTTTGATATGTAAACATGAACATAAATATGTGTTAAGATTGAAATGAATAATTTTATGTCTCATTTTGAAAAATGGACTGATGGTAGGTGATTCTTTATATCACATCAAACTATAAACCAGTTAGTGCGTGTTTGTTTTAAGGTACTCTTTTTGGTGCTGCATAGTGAACAAAACAAACAAACAAAAACAAAACAACAACAAAAAACAATAACAACAACAAAAACAATACATTCAGTACGACAGCATATGTATATCCTATGCAGATATGGTTATTGCTAATATTTTCCCCATTTGTATGTATCTATTTTGTTTTCCTTTTTTTTTTTTTTTTGAAATCATCATTCATATAATCTATTATAGTACAAATGATTAGTCAACAGAATTTTCTTACTAGATCCATATTTACATTAATATCCATGTAGCAAATGTAATTGAGCAACAGAAGAGCTGTTATTCTGTTATTGATGTCTTTGCTGCATCGTGAAGGAAGCAATTTAGCACTAAGCTATAAATAGAAAAATACAGTGGATGGAACTGCCTGGTCTCATGTTTTTAATATTCCCTTCAGGGTAAAGTATGACATAACCTAATTACAATGGTAGAGATTTCACTGCAGGGAAAACTGTTGTTACTCCATTTGACAATCAAGTAATTATCTTCTCTACTAGATGTTTTACTGCATGTTACTTATTAATCCACACACAAGAAATTATTTACAATTTAGACTTATAAAAAGTAAAATTTAAATAAAAATAATTTAAATAAATAAATAAATAAATAAATAAATAAATAAAAAATAAATATAAAATAAATAAAAAATAATTTAAATAAAATAAATTAAATAAAAAGTAAAACAATATCAATCATTTTTACCAAATTATTGGGGGGCATTATTTTAAGTGTTAACTGTCAGAGTGCTTACTCAAGCAGATGTTCCTCCTGGTTACATCCTTGCTCTTTATTTCATGGCATGGAATCTGCATCCCCTTCTCTCTTCTCAAGGCAGTGGGGCTTCTGCTGAGTGCTGACAGCAAGTTCCTTAAAACAGTAACTAAAAAAAAGTTATGACTGAGCTGTTTAAATAGCAGGTTGGTGGGGAGATAACTGGACCCAAAATTTCATGTAGTTGCAGAGATGTTTCATGAAAGATATTCCTCTCCCTATATACCTCCTGATCTGCAAGCAACCCTCTCCTAACACTGGTTTAGGCATTCAAATTTTGTAATTATATACTCCACCCTCAGTTATATTTCTTTTCAGTTGTTTTGTTTTCCCTTACATGCATATAAGATTTGTATATTCTGCAGTTATGCAAGTTAACAGACACCAATACCCTGCTGACATAATCTGTAAGAAAACACAACCATCTGATTAGGCAAAGAGTAGACCAAGTCTCTTACTCTTCTTCATGAAATACAGAACTTCCAACTCAAGTCAATTTCAATATTAACAATGAAAGGTTTTGTCATTTATTTTTTTCTGAAAGTAACCATAAAATTGACTGGTACAAAACAAGGAAGAATCTTAAATAATAATAATAATAATAATAATAATAATAATAATAATAATAATAAAATCAGCTGCATCTTAGCAAAAATTCTGTTTATATTTGAATTTACCTTAACAACAACAACAAAAATCATAATCTTATTTTTCCTAAATAATTTCTTATTTTTGAATTACATTCACTGTAATCACATTGATGGAATTATAAATAATCAAACTTAACTGTATAGATTTAAATGAAAAAGAAAAATGAAAGGATTAGAGGGAAATATTTAATTGTAATATTTGAAAAACATTCTCACTGAAACAATTCAGAAACTATTTTCTTGGAGTCATAAACCTAAAGAATGGAAACTGAATCCACTGAAATTAAAAACTAGAAAATATTCTTCTTTGCATAACATGTCCTCAGAAGTTATACTTTATTTCTGAACTGTACTTCCTGCATATACACAACATATAAATGCATTTTGTTATGCTAATATAAAAACTTTAAGCTGAATAAAAAAATTGAAAACACATATTCACAGTTCAGGCATTTTTGTCATTGTAGCAAAATCTACATTACAGCATGTGGTTTGGTGTCAGGTGTATTTAAATATGTGAGTAATTGTTATTTCTGTTTTTATCACTGCTCTTCATGTTTAAATGTAGTCAACACAAATTATGCTTGGGTTGAGTCTGCAGTAGTTGGAACACTATTGTAAAATTACTTTGATAGGTATATTATGCTTGTCTTGCTTCTTCAGAATAAATGCAATTTGAGGGTCTTGTAATTTGTCCCTGTTAAGTAAGACTTGAAGTTGAAAATATGTCATGCTGGCTTGTTGGTTCTACTTGAAAAAGAAATAGAACTGTCACTGTTGAGAAAATTAATTAATGAATTAATTAATGAATTAATCATCCCCATAAACTCAAAGCTTTAGGAGATCAGCTGTGTTTACAAAGTTTCAGACACTGTTTTGTTCAGCAACTATGTACAACTCTAAAGCAAAGCTAATACTGAACCCTATTTTAAAAAGCAATAAAATAACATTGGAGAATCATTGTATCAAAACACATAATTTTTTCCCAAATTCTTTCTTTAATCTTATGTTAATATGGATATGTTAAATATACAACCTGTAAAAGGGGTGGTAAAAATAAACATATTATGATAGTTTTTTTTCATTCCACAAACAAATAGTTTTACCTTTCTATTTTTTTTAATTTTTATTATTATTTTTTATTTATTTATTTTTTTTCCTGATAGGTATGAACTTTGTAAATAGGACAGAAACTAGTAAAGTACTGGAAAGAAAACTTTCAATCAAAGGCCCACCACATTAAAACTGATATTTGTGTCAGACTTCTACTGCTGCTACGGAGTCTGTAGCTATTGAATTTATTTTTGTCTTGTATGTGTTATGTTCTTTCATTGAAATAATTTAAAAGCTAAGCAAAACCTCTGTGCTCACCTGTGCTTTATAGCCTAATTCACTAATGAAGGGAAATTTCACAGCATCTGCCTTTAGTACATTTTGAAGAACTGCCTTGTTTCTATTCAGATCCATAAACATGGTTGTATGTGGAGTAGTTGAGTAACTAGTTTAATCTCATTTTTATTCTCCCACTAACATGTTTGTGGATATAAAAACAACAACAAATATCTTTAATAGTAGGCTGGAGGAGGACCTAGTGGTTTTAGTTGATGAGGAGCTCAACATGAGATGGCAAGGTGAGCTTGCAGTCCAGAAAGCCAGTCATATCCTGGGATGCATCAAAATAAGCATGGCCAGCAGGTTGAGGGAGGTTATTCTACCAATCTAATCTGCTCTTGTAAGACCCTACCATGAGTACAGTGCTCAGCTCTGGGACCCCAAATATAAGTATGTAGACATATTAGAGAAAGTCCAGAGAATAATCAGAGGGCTAGAGTACCTCTCCTATGAAGAGATGCTTACGGAGTTTGGGTTTTTCAGCATGGAGAAGAAATTCTTTGGGGAAGACCTTAATGCAGCCTTCCAGAACCTAAAGGAAGCCTACACTAAAGCTGGAGAGGGATGTTTTATAAGGGCTTGTTTTGATAGGACAACGGCTAATGTCTTTAAACTGAAAGAGGGTAGATTTAGGTTAGGTATATGTTATGATTTAACCTGGTTGACAGCTAAACACCACACAGACTTTCGCTCACCCTCCCCCCTCCCTCTCTGGGATGGGGGAGAGAAACGAGAAAGTGAAGCCTGTGAGTTAAGATAAAGACAGTTTATTAAGACAGGATAATAATAATAATAATAATAATAATAATAATAATTAATAATGTGTATGGAATAAGTGATGCAGAATGCAATTGCTCACCACAAGTTGACTGATGCTCAGCCTATCCCCCGGCGGGGGGGGGGGGGGGGGGGGGGGGGGGGG
>NW_023308275.1:6778-12618 GCF_011077185.1 Oxyura jamaicensis
CCACCCTGGCTAGGCACCCCTACATATTGTTTGGCTTGACATCAGATGGTATGGAATACCCCTTTGGCCAATTTGGGTCAGCTGTCCTGAGTCTGTTCCCTTCCAGCTCCTGCTGCACCCCTAGCCTGCCCGCTGGCAGGACAGAGCAAGAAAGTGAAAAGGTCTTGGCTTGGTGTAAGCACTGCTCTGCAACAATTAAAATATCAGCATGTCATCAACAGTCTTCTCATCCTAATCTAAAACATAGCACCCTACCAGCTAATAGGAAGAAAATTAACTCTATGCTAACTGAAACGAGGACAGTATAAAAAAGTTTTTTTTTTTTTTTTTTTTTCACAATAAGAGTGATGGTGAGACATTGGAACAGGTTGCCCAGAATAGTTTTGGATGTTCCCTCTCTGAAAATGTTTAAGGCCAAGTTGGATGGGTCTCTGAGTGACCTAGTGTATTGGAATGTGTCTCTGCCCATGGCAGAAGGGCTGGAACTAGATGGTCTTAAGGTCCATCCCAAATGTATTGTTTATGTGGCAAAAATTTTGTAGTGGGGGGGTGGGGTGGGGAGGGCAGTGGCTGCCTCTGTGAGAAGAGTCCAGAAGCTACCCCACATTAGACAAGAGCCAGTTCCAGCCTTCTCCTAAAAGGACTTGCTACTGGCCAAAATGGAGCCAATGAGCAACACCAGTTGCACCTCTGAGAGAGCAGATTTAATAAAGAGAAAAACTGCTATGCAAAACAGCTAGGAGAGAAGAGTGAGAAAAGTAGGGAGAAACAACTCTGAAGACACCAAGGAAGAAGGAGGTGCTCCAGGACTGGACCAGATGCTTCCCTGTTGAACTTGGGGAGGACCATGGTGGAATAGGATGTCCCTTTGAAACTCATGGTATATCACAGCAGACCAGATCTTCATGCTGCCTACTTTGGAGGAACCCAAAGTGGAGCAGGTAGATGTGGCTTGAAGGAAGCTGCAGCCCACAGAGAGCTCCAACAGAAGCAGACTCCAGGACAGACCTGCAGCCTTTGGAAAGGAACCCATGGTTGAGCAGATGATATGGTGGTTGTTGCCATCCATGGGGACCCATAGTGGAACAGCTCACTTCTTAATAATAGGCCCCATGGTACAGACCCATGTTGGATCTGTTCCTGAAGAGCTTCAGCCTCTGTGAAGTCCACATAGGATCACTTCAAGAAGGTTGACATCCTATGGGAGGGACCTCACACTGGAACACAGGAAGAGTTAGAATGAAAGATTAACAGATGAGCAAGTGTTATGGACTGACTGTAAGTTCCATTTCTATTCTTCTGTGTCCCTTGAGGGGAAGAGGTAAGAGAGGAAGAATGAGGGAAAAGTGTTTTTAGTTTGCTTTAATTTCTCATTTCTCTAATCTGTTAGCAATAGGCAATACATTATATTAATTTCCCTACACTGAGTATGTTTTGCCCCTGACAGTAACTGGAGAACCATCTTCTTGTCCTTATTTCAACCCTTGAGCCCTTTTCCATTGTATTTTCTTCCCCTCTTCCTTAGGGGATAGGGAGTGAGAGAGATGTTGTGGTGGAGTTTAGCTGCCCATCAGGGTGAAACCACCACCTCACAGAATCACAGAATCACAGAATCACAGAATAGCCTAGGTTGGAAGAGACCTCCAAGATCACCAAGTCCAACCTCTGACCTAACACACTAACAAGTCCTCCACTAAACCATATCTAAATGTCTGTTAAATACCTCCAGGGATCGTGGCTCAACCACTTGCCTGGGAACCCTATTCCAATGCCTAACAAACCTTTCAGTAAAGAAAAGTTCTTCCTAATATCCAACCTAAACCTCCACGGAGCAATTTTAGCCCATTCCCCCTTGTCCTGTCACCAGGCACATGGGAGAATAGACCAACCCCCACCTCACTACAACCTCCTTTAACCTGTAGAGAACGATAAGGTCACCCCTGAGACTCTTCTCCAGGCTAAATAACCCCAGCTCCCTCAGCCACTCCTTGTAGAACTTGTTCTCCAGACCCCTCATCAGCTTGATTTCCCTCCTCTGGACGTGCTCAAGTTCCTCGATGTCCTTCTTATAGTGAGGGCCCCAAAACTGAACACTGTACTCAAGGTGCAACTTCACCAGAGCTGAGTACAGGGGGACAATCACTTCCCTGGACCTGCTGGCTACGCTGTTTCTGACATGAGCCAGGATGCTGTTGGACTTCTTGGCCACCTGAGCACACTGCTGGCTCATATTCAGCTGACTATCAACCACTACTTCCAGGTCCTTCTCTGCCAGGCAGCTTTCTAACCACACATCTCCCAGCCTGTAGCTCTGTTTGGGGTTGTTGTGCCCCAGGTGCAGGACCCAGTACTTGGCCTTGTTGAACTTCATACCGTTGGCCTCAGCCCATCAGTCCAGCCTATCCAGATCTTCCTGCAGAGCATTCCTATCCTCAAGCAAATCAACACACGCACCTAACTTGGCATCATCTGCAAACTTACTGAGGGTGCACTCGATCCCCTCATCCAGATCACTGATAAAGATATTGAAGAGAACTGGCACTAGTACATAGACCTGGGGGACACCACTAGTGACTGGCCTCCAACTGGATTTGACTACAATAACCACAACTCTTTGGGCCCCTCTACCCAGCCAGTTTCTAACCCAACGAAGCGTGTGCCAGTCCAAGCCATGAGCAGCCAGTTTCTTAAGGAGAATGTTGTGGGAAACGGTGTCAAAAGCCTTACTGAAGTCAAGGTAGACCATGTCCACAGCCTTTCCCTCACCCACTAAGCGCGTCACTTTGTCATAGAAGGAGATCAGGTTCGTCAAGCAGGACCTGCCTTTCATAAGCCCATGCTGTCTAGGCCTGATTGCCTAATTGCCCTGCAATTGCTGCTTGATGACACTCAAGATAATCTGTTACATGAACTTCCCTGGTACCAAAGTTAGACTGATATCATCCAAACCGTTTTATGATTCTATGAATTATTCTTTATAATATGAATATTCTTTACAATACATAATAAAGCTATCACTCATAATTGAAGACAATGAATAACACTTAATTATAAAACCACTAAATTATCACTCAAAAAAGAAAGAGAAAAAAAGGAAAAAGATGATGGAATATTATAATTCAAGCATATTAAGAGAGAAAGACTTCTCATGCCAGTTGGGAAATTTAGACCATATTTATTAAAAGTTTGCATTTTAGGACACCAGCATTTCTGAAATGCTGTGGATGAGCAAGGAGCTCCTGGAAGGACTCAAATGGAAGAAAGAATGATACAGAATGTGTAAAAGGGGACAGGTCATTTCGGAATAATATAGGGACATTGTCAGAGGATGCGGAAGACCAAGGCCCATTTGGAGTTAAATCTGGCAAGGGGTGTCAGGGACAACAAGAAGGGCTTTTTCAAATATATCAATATCAGAAGGAAGTTTAACAAAAATGTGAGCCTGCTGCTTAATGAGGTGGGTGCCCTGATAACAAAGGATACAGAGAAGGGAGAATTACTGAATACCTTATTTGCTTCAGTCTTCACTGCTGAGATCAGCCCTCAGGAATTTCTGACCCTAGAGACAAGGGAGAAAATCTGAAGAAAGAAGGACTTTCTATGGATCAAAGAGGATAATTTCAGAGATCTCGTAGGCAAATCTGACATCCACAAATCCATGGGCCCAGATGTGATGCATCCAGGAGTGCTGAGAGAGTTGGTGGATGTTATTGCTAGCCCAATCTCCATCATCTTTGAAAGGTCATGGAGAACAGGAGAGGTGCCTGAGGACTGGAAGAAAGTCCATGTCACCCCAGTCTTCAAAAAGGGCAAAAGGAAGGTTCACTTAGAATTGTACAATCATAGAATTATTAAGGTCAGAAAAGACTTCCAAGATCATCTGATCCAACCACCCACCTATCACCAGTATCACCCACTAAACCATGTCCCTAAGACCACGTCTAACTTTTCCTTAAACACCACCAGGGATGGTAACACCACCACTTCCCTGGGCAACCCGTTCCAATGCCTGACTGTTCTTTCTGAGAATAAATGTCTCCTAATTTCCAACCTAAACCTCCCCTGGCACAACTTGAGGCTTCTAGTCTTATAACTAGTTACCTTGAGAAAAGGCTGACAGCCAGCTCCCCACACCTTCCTTTCAGGCTGTTATAGGGAGCAATAAAGTCTCCCCCTGAGCCTCCTTGACACTTGCCCCAGCTTGGGATCTTCTGCAAACTTACTGAGGGTGCATGCAATTCCCTCATCCAAATCATCAATAAAGATATTAAAGAGAATGGATCCCAACACCGATCCCTGGGGAACACCACTGGTGACCAGTCTCCAGCTGGAGTTAACACCAATCACCACCAATCTCTGGGCCCAACTGTCTAGCCAATTTTTAATCCAACAAAGAGTGTACCTGCCCAAGCCATGGGCTGCCAGCTTCTCCAGGAGAATACTGTGGGGGACCATGCCAAAGGCTTTGCCTTTCCCTCATCCACTAGGTGGGTCACTCAGTCATAGAGGGAGATGAGGCTGGTCAGGCAGGACTTGCCTTTCACAAACTCATGCTGACTGGGCCTGATCCCACATACATTGTGTGATTGCATTCAGGATGACCTGTTCCATTACCTTTCCTGGCACAAAGGTCAGGCTGACTGCTTTGTAGTTCCCTGGGTCCTCCTTATGAACCTTCTTATAGATTGGTGTCACATTAACCAGTTGTCTGGGACCCCCCCATATGACTATGATCTCTGATAGATGATGGAAAGCAGCCTAGCAATCACATCTGCCAGTTCCCTCGGCACCCCTGAGTGGATCCCATCTGGCCCCATGAACTTGTGACAGTCCAGGTGGAGCAGCAGGTCTCTGACTGTTTCCATCTGAACCGGGGAATGCGGTTCTTCTGCTCCCCGTCCCAGACTCCCAGGTTGAGAGGCTGAGTACTCCGAGTACTCAGTACTGGTCTGGCTAGTAAAGACAGATGTAAAGAAGGCATTAAGAACCTCAGCCTTTTCCTTATCCTCAGTAGTCATGTTCCCCACCGCATTCCGTAAAAGATGAAGATTCTCCTGGACTCTCTTCTCACTACTAATATATCTATAAGAACATTTGTTATTGTTGTTATTCTTTACCATAGTGGCCAGGTTGAGCTCATGCTGAGCTTTGGCCTCCGTTATTTTTATTCTATATATGTTGGCAACTTCCCTGTACTCTCCCTGTCTTGCCTGTCCCTTTTTCTACGGGACATAAACTCTATTTTTCTCCTGGAGACTCAGCAAAAGTTTCCTGTTCAGCCATGCTGATTTTCTTCCCTGCTGGCTCATCTTACAGCACATGGGGACAGCCTGCTGCTGCACCCTCAAGACTTCCTTCTTGAGAAGTGTCCTACATCCTCTTCCCCTACCACGTCTGGTTTAAAGCCCTGCTAATAAGCCCAGACAGCTTTCTGCCAAGAACGCTTCTTGCCCCCCCTGGTCACATGTGGTCAATCTGGTGTCAGTATGCCCCGTGTCTCATAAGTACGTCTCTCAAAATCCATTCATCTCCTTCTTGGGTCTCGGACTTCAACTCAGAGAACAGTAGTTGTTCTCCTGATCCTTAACATCTTTCTGAGGAACATAATGTCCCTTTTGATATTCTGGAGTCTCTGTGTTACAGGCTAGTTTGATCTTATATGAAAAATTAGGAATTGATGATAGTTTTCTGGCCCCAGTAGACTTGCTAACCTTTTCATGATATCATGAATGTGGGCCCCAAGCAGGAAGCAAACATCTCTGGAGCGATTATCTGGATGATAAATAGGTGCCTCTGTGCCTCTCGGAGAGAAGTCTCCAATTACTAACACTTTTCATGCC
>NW_023308276.1:0-121 GCF_011077185.1 Oxyura jamaicensis
AGGGTTGAGTAGAGTAGGGTTGGGGAGGCTTGAGTAGGGTTGAGTAGGGTTGAGTAGAGTAGGGTCGGGGGGGGTTGAGTAGGGTTGAGTAGAGTAGGGTTGGGGAGGCTTGAGTAGGGTT
>NW_023308276.1:131-1896 GCF_011077185.1 Oxyura jamaicensis
AGGGTTGAGTAGAGTAGGGTTGGGGAGGCTTGAGTAGGGTTGAGTAGGGTTGAGTAGAGTAGGGTCGGGGGGGGTTGAGTAGGGTTGGGGAGGCTTGAGTAGGGTTGGGTCGGGACCTTTGAAGCATCTCCCCACTCCCTCGGGTGCCCCCAGCGCAGAACCTTGAGGCTCCCCATGCCCCTTAACGAGCCGGGACGAGCTGGGGGGCCACCCCCAAACCCCCCGACCCCCGTTCCCCCTCCCCCACCTCACCGCCTCGCCCGCGTCCGTCCCCCCCCCAAGGCCAGTACACCACGGGCCGGGGCTCGTCGGGCGCGGGGCTGACGGCGGCGGTGCTGCGGGACCCGGTGACGGGCGAGTTGGCGTTGGAGGGGGGCGCCCTGGTGTTGGCCGACCGGGGGATCTGCTGCATCGACGAGTTCGACAAGATGTCGGAGGCCGACCGCACGGCCATCCACGAGGTGCTGGAGCAGCAGAGCGTCTCCATCGCCAAGGCGGGGGTCTTGGCCACCCTCAACGCCCGCTGCGCCGTGCTGGCGGCCGCCAACCCCGCCTACGGGCGTTACGACGCCCGGCGTAGCCTGGAGCACAACCTGCGCCTGCCGGCCGCGCTGCTCTCCCGCTTCGACCTCCTCTGGCTGCTGCCCGACCGCCCCGACCGCGACCACGACCTGCGGTGAGGGGGACAGGGGGTGGACGGTGGGGATGTGGGGGTGGTGGGGACCATAATGGGGTGGATTTGGGGACGTGGGGGTGAGGGGAACCATCTAGGGATGGATTTGGGGACGCAGGGGTGATGGGGACCATGATGGGGTGGAGGTGGTGATGTGGGGGTGGTGGGGACCATAATGGGGTGGAGGTGGGGATGTGGGGGTGGTGGGGACGGAGGTGGGGACGTGGGGGTGGTGGTGACCATGATGGGGATGGAGGTGGGGACGTGGGGATGGTGGGGACAGAGGTGGGGACGTGGGGGTGGTGGGGACCATCATGGGGTGGAGGTGGGGACGCGGGGGTGATGGGGACCGTAATGGGGTGGAGGTGGGGACGTGGGGATGATGGGGACCATCGAGGCATGGAGGTGGGGACATGGGGGTGAGGGGAACCATCTAGGGATGGATTTGGGGACGTGGGGGTGACGGGGACCGTAATGGGGTGGAGGTGGGGATGTGGGGGTGAGGGGGACCATAATGGGGGTGGAGGTGGGGACATGGGGGTGGTGGGGACCATGATGGGGGTGGATTTGGGGACGTGGGGGTTGTGGGGACCATAATGGGGACGGTTTGGGGTCAGGGCGGTGACAGGGACCATAATGGGGATGGAAGGGGGGATGTGGGGATGAGGGGGACCATGTTGGGGGTGGAGGTGGGGACGTGGGGGTGATGGGGACTACAATGGGGTGGATTTGGGGACATGGGGATGATGGGGACCATCTAGGGATGGATTTGGGGACGTGGGGGTGATGGGGACCATGATGAGGACAACGGGGACCATAATGGGGATGATGGTGGGGACAGAGTTGAGGACATGAGGGTGACAAGGACCATATATGGAGAAGGATTTGGGGATGGGGGTGACTGGGACCATAGTGGGGAAGGATCTGGTGACATTTGGGTGATTGGGACCAGAATTGGGGTGGATTTGGGGACGTTTGGGTGACTGGGACCATAATGGGGATGGATCTGGGGACATGGGCGTGACGGGGACAATCATGGGGATGGATGTGGGGACAACTGGGGACCCTAATGGGGACAGATTCCCCCCCCCC
>NW_023308277.1:0-330 GCF_011077185.1 Oxyura jamaicensis
GCAACAGCTAGTGCTAGATGCCCTTAACAGAGACTTCTCCTAATCGACACCCTATTCCAACGAGGCCCAGAAGTGACACTGACCCTCCTCCAGGCTCAGAAGAGTTTGCTGCCTTCTCACCTGCCTGCAACAACCTTCCTGTCAACAAGCACCCCAAGCAGAAATTCACCTTTGCTGCGGACATGCAAGCATGCTGCCAGGGTAAAAAGAGATTCTGGAGAAAGTGAAAGATTCTATAAATTCTGAACCTTCCATCTCCTCATCCACCACCACCTCTACCAGCTCCTCCTCCTCCTCCCCCACCAGCTCCCCCACCAGATCCACAACCAC
>NW_023308277.1:430-2283 GCF_011077185.1 Oxyura jamaicensis
CAGGGGAGAGGGAATGCATCACAGGGAGTCATGAAGATGCTGGGACCGGACAGCTGCTGCTTTACAGGGCCACAGTGCCATGGTCCTACTGAGTCCCAAACGGAACTAGAACTAGGAGCGGTAGGCAGTGCTCAGCACCAGAGCCTCCCAGAGAAGCCACCTTTGCACACGTGGTCCCTGGCAATTGCTCCTGACATCTCTGGGCTCAAGGTCATTGGTAGCAGCATGCCCTTGTGAGGGGCACGCACAGCAAGGTGGCCAGGAAGCTTGTGCCAGAAGTGAAGCCACAGGAATCCTGCAATGTCTCTGCTGGCCCTCAGGACATTGCCTCAGTGCAGCTTCAGTCTTGGAGGCCAGCATTTGTAGCTGAGTCAGGGGGCAGGCAGGAGCCTTCTGTGTGAGGGACCTGAGACCCCAAGGAGGCTGTTGGGCCTTCAATTGCCAATTGCTTTTCACTTCAGATGAGCATGTAAAAGTCGTGTTTTAGAAAGAATGGTGACAAAGATGGGAAGTTGAGGAATTTCCACTCTACAGCCACAATTCTCCTTCTTTCACCTGCATTGCACACCTGTGTCTGCTGTGTTCTCACTTCTGCACTTGAACAGCACAAACCCTCACTCCTTTCACTGCGTACAGAGAGGTTAATAAAGGCGTAACGGCATAACATTGCACTCAAAAGTCCCCTTTATTAAAAAAAGAAAAAAAAGATTCTATGCATCTTTTGCAGTTCTTCAACATAAAAGAGCACTCCAGATTTTTGGAGAATCACCATGTTGTTACAAGTTACAGCTAAATATTCTTTGCAGGCATTTAAGCCAATTCTTGGCAGATCCATCTTATTCACTTAAAGGGAAGCTGCCCCTCAGCTGGGTTGTTTTGTTTTTTTATTATTATTGTTCTTGGCTTTAAGATACGTAAGTTTCAGTTCGGGATCTCATTCAAGAGAACATCTGTCCTTTAGAGGCATGGCTTTGGACATGCCTTCCCTGCCATTTTTGTTTCTTGGAATGACCAACCAAGATTTGCTTGCTAGTAGTTCTCTGAAGCTCTGAATTGAAGTTTTGATGGTTGGACTCAAAACTGTCTCTTAAAAAGGTGTTTCCTTTGCTCTCTTGAAAAGAGGTTCTAATGGGACTATTAGGGGAGTGCAAATGTCTTGGGTGCTCTGAAGCTGCTAAATCACTGCTAAATCACTGAGTACTTAATGCTGTTTACAGAAGTTGTGTGTGTTTGGAGAGTAGTACTCACTTGGCATAGTGCTTGTTTTGCTTTTGGTGCTCTTTTGTGCTTTTTTTTAAAATCTTGTTTTAAAGCTTAAAGGTCAAAAATTGAGAGCCAGTTCCAGAGGTCATAATATCTTAATTTCTGAAGGGGTGGGAGAGAAATTTTAAGAGATTGATGTTTTTTCGTTTGGCTGTTTTGGTTTGGTTTTGTTTCTTTGTGGTGAGGACTTGACCTTCTGCAGTATTTCTGAAGTTTTTGGCATTTAGTGGAAGCAAGCAGTACACCTGTTCTCAACATCTAGTTAAGCACTCAAATCTTGATTTACCCCCCCCCGCTGCTTCCCCATGAAGGGAAATGAGATAAAGGGGAATTAATAAGGGGATGGCCAGGCTTGCTACAGGCTCACTTTCTCCAGAATCTCTTTTTACCCTGGCAGCATGCTTGCATGTCCTCAGCAAAGGTGAATTTCTGCTTGGGGTGCTTGTTGCCAGGAAGGTTGTTGCAGGCAGGTGAGAAGGCAGCAAACTCTTCTGAGCCTGGAGGAGGGTCAGTGTCACTTCTGGGCCTCGTTGGAATAGGGTTTCGATTAGGAGAAGTCTCTGTTAAGGGCATCTAGCACTAGCTGTTGC
>NW_023308278.1:0-1192 GCF_011077185.1 Oxyura jamaicensis
GGCTTTGGGGCATCCTAAGGGCCATCAGGGTGTCTTAGGAGGCATCTCAGGGGGCTTTGGGGCATCTCAGGGGGCTTTGGGGCAACCTAGGGGTCATCAGGGTGTCTTAGGAGGCATCTCGGGGGGCTTTGGGGCATCTCAGGGGGCTTTGGGGTATCCTAAGGACCCTAAAGGTATCTCAGGAGGTATCTTGGGGGGCTTTGGGGCATCTCAGAGGGCTTTGGGTCATCTCAGGAGGCCCTCAAGGTATCTCAGGAGGTATCTAGGGGGGCTTTGGGGCATCTTAGGGGGCTTTGGGGCAACCTAGGGGTCATCAGGGTGTCTTAGGAGGCATCTCAGGGGGCTTTGGAGGCATCTCGGGGGGCTTTGGGGGCATCTCAGGGGGCTTCAGGGCATCTCAGGAGGCATCTCGGGGGGCTTTGGGGGCATCTCGGGGGGCTTTGGAGGCATCTCGGGGGGCTTTGGAGGCATCTCAGGAGGCATCTCGGGGGACGCTGGGGACATCTTGGGGACATTTGGGGACATCTGGCGACAGGATGGACCTCGGGGCAAGGGCCCGAGGAACACGGGGGTGGGGACGGGGACCCCCGCGGGGACCCCGGGGGTCGTTTTGGGGTGGGGGTGGCGGTGGGGTGGCAGCGGGTGACGTCCCCGTCCCCAGGCATCAACGACCTGATCCACTTCGACTTCCTGGACCCGCCGCCCCACGAGACGCTGGTGCTGGCGCTGGAGCAGCTCTACGCCCTGGGCGCCCTCAACCACCTGGGCGAGCTCACCACGGTACTGGGAGCACTGGGAGGGACTGGGAGGGACTGGGGGGGACCGGGAGGGACTGGGGGGACCCCGTGGGTGGAGTCGCTTTGGTACTGGGAGCACTGGGAGGGACTGGGATGGTGGTGGTGGACCCTATGGGTGAGCTCACCATGATACTGGGAGCACTGGGATGGTACTGGGAGCACTGGGAGGGACTGGGAGGGACTGGGGGCACTGGGAGGGGCTGGGAGGGACTGGGAGGGGCTGGGGGGACCCCGTGGGTGGAGTCGCTTTGGTACTGGGAGCACTGGGAGGGACTGGGATGGTGGTGGTGGACCCTATGGGTGAGCTCACCATGATACTGGGAGCACTGGGATGGTACTCGGAGCACTGGGAGGGACTGGGGGCACTGGGAGGGACTGGGAGGGACTGGGAGGGG
>NW_023308278.1:1292-1834 GCF_011077185.1 Oxyura jamaicensis
GGGGGGACCCCGTGGGTGGAGTCACTTTGGTACTGGGAGCACTGGGAGGGACTGGGGGCACTGGGAGGGGCTGGGGGGACCCCGTGGGTGGAGTCACTTTGGTACTGGGAGCACTGGGAGGGACTGGGGGCACTGGGAGGGGCTGGGGGGACCCCGTGGGTGGAGTCACTTTGGTACTGGGAGCACTGGGACGGTACTGGGAGCACTGGGAGGGACTGGGGTGGTGGTGGTGGACCCTGTGGGTGAGCTCACCATGATACTGGGAGCACTGGGAGGGGCTGGGGGGACCTTGTGGGTGGAGTCACTTTGGTACTGGGAGCACTGGGGCGGGGTTACTGGGAGCACTGGGGCGGGGCGACTGGGAGCACTGGGGCGGGGCGACTGGGAGCACTGGGGCGGTGCTACTGGGAGCCCTGGGGCAGGGCGACTGGGAGCCCTGGGGCGGGGTGACTGGGAGCACTGGGGCGGGGCGACTGGGAGCACTGGGGCGGGGTGACTGGGAGCACTGGGAGGGACTGGGGGGACTGGGAGGGGCTGGGGTG
>NW_023308279.1:0-1485 GCF_011077185.1 Oxyura jamaicensis
CGTCACCCAGGGACGTGGCAGGGGGACACGAGCCAGCCGGCGGCCACCCACCTGCATCTCGCGGTGTATCACGGGCTGGTGCTCCACGAAGGCGCCGTCCGGCCGCTGCTGTCCCCGCAGCCACCGCAGGGACGCGCTGGGGCCATCGGCGTCCACCGGCAGGTAGGGACGGGACAGGGCCATCACGCGCAGCACCAGCGCCGTCAGCCTGCAGCAGGGCAGCCGCCACCGTGTCCCCGTGTCTCCCCCCCCCCCCACCCCCCAAACATGTCCCCAAGTCCCCGCGTCCCCCCTCACCAGGTGCTGCTGCCCCGGTGCAGCCAGGCCCCGTAGGAGCCGTCGCTCTTGCGGAAGCTCTGCACCCGCTCGAAGCCTGTGGGGGACATGGGGGACGTGGGGGACGTGGGAGTCACCAGGGCCACTGGCGGGGCCTTCATCCCCTGCACGGGACTTCCAACCCCCCCCCTGTAGGGCACTGCACCCCCCCCCACCCCCCCAGAGCATTGCACACGCTGCTGCAACCCCACAGAGCATCGCAAACCCCTTTGCATCCCCCACATAGCACTGCACAGCCTGCAGGGCATTGCACACCCCATTGCACACCCCCTAAAGCATTGCACACCCCTTGGAGCATTGCACACCTCATTGCACCCCCTGCAGGGCATTGCACACCCCTTGCAGCATTGCACACCCCACTGCACACCCCCTAAAGCATTGCACACCCCTTGCAGCATTGCACACCCCTTGGAGCATTGCACACCCCATTGCACACCCCTTGGAGCATTGCACACCCCTTGCAGCATTGCACACCCCACTGCACACCCCCTAAAGCACTGCACACCCCTTGCAGCATTGCACACCCCATTGCACCCCCTGCAGGGCATTGCACACCCAATTGCACACCCCTTGGAGCATTGCACACCCCATAGAACATTGCACACCCCATTGCACCCCCTGCAGGGCATTGCACACCCCTTGCAGCATTGCACACCTCATTGCACACCCCCTAAAGCATTGCACACCCCTTGCAGCATTGCACACCTCATTGCACCCCCTGCAGGGCATTGCACACCCCTTGGAGCATTGCACACCTCATTGCACCCCCTGCAGGGCATTGCACACCCCATTGCACACCCCCTAAAGCATTGCACACCCCTTGCAGCATTGCACACCCCTTGGAGCATTGCACACCCCATTGCACACCCCTTGGAGCATTGCACACCCCTTGCAGCATTGCACACCCCACTGCACACCCCCTAAAGCACTGCACACCCCTTGCAGCATTGCACACCCCATTGCACCCCCTGCAGGGCATTGCACACCCAATTGCACACCCCTTGGAGCATTGCACACCCCATAGAACATTGCACACCCCATTGCACCCCCTGCAGGGCACTGCACACCCCTTGCAGCATTGCACACCTCATTGCACACCCCCTAAAGCATTGCACACCCCATTGCACACCCCTTGCAGCATTGCACACC
>NW_023308279.1:1585-3485 GCF_011077185.1 Oxyura jamaicensis
GCATTGCACACCCAATTGCACACCCCTTGGAGCATTGCACACCCCATCGCACACCCTGCAGGGCACTGCACACCCCTTGGAGCATTGCACACCCCTTGGAGCATTGCACACCCCATTGCACCCCCTGCAGGGCACTGCACACCCCTTGCAGCATTGCACACCTCATTGCACACCCCCTAAAGCATTGCACACCCCATTGCACACCCCTTGCAGCATTGCACACCTCACTGCACACCCCCTAAAGCATTGCACACCCCATAGAACATTGCACACCCCCTTGCACACCCCCTTGCAGCATTGCACACCCCTTGCAGCACTGCACACCCCATTGCACACCCCCCAAAGCATTGCATACCCCATCGCACACCCCTTGGAGCATTGCACACCCCTTGCAGCATCGCACACCCCCTTGTATACCCTACAGAGCATTGCACACCCCATAAATCATCGCACACCCCCCCACACAGCATTGCACACCCCATAAATCATCGCACACCCCCCCCAAAGCATTGCACACCCCATAAAGCATCGCACACCCCCACACACAGCATTGCACACCCCATAAAGCATCGCACCCCCCCATAAATCCTTACACCCACCCCACGGCATTGCACGCCTCATTACGCACCCTGCAGAGCCTCGCACACCCCGCAGAGCATCGCAGCCCCCCCCGTGAGCCTCGCAGCCCCCGCAAAGGGCGCTGTACCCCCCCCCCCCCCCCCCCCCCCCGCCCCCCCCCCCCCGCCGCCGGGGTCTGGGGCCCCCCCGGCGGGGCCCGGGGGGCAGCTGCGCCCACCCCTCGCTCTCGTCCAGGTAGCGCAGAGTGGCCGCGGCGGGGGCCAGCACCATCAGCGACTGCTCCCCGCAGCCCCGGGGGGCTCGCAGCAGCGACCCCTTCACCCCCAGAGCCCCCTGCAGTGCCCAGCCCGGCACCCGGCCTGTGCAGGGCAGGGGACACGGTGACGGGCACGGGGGACGTGGGGACGTGCGTGGGGAGGTGATAAGGACACGAGGACGCGCACACATGCATGGGGACACGCGCAGGAGATGCGGGGACATGGGGACACGCGCAGGGACATGGCGATGTGCTCGTGGGCATGGGGGAACGAAGGGACGCAGACACCCGGGGGACACGCACGGGGACACACACAGGGGCACGGGGACACACGTGGGGGCACGGGGACACACGTGGGGGCACGGGGACACACGTGGATGTGGGGACATGCAGGGACAGATCAGGGCTGGACACCAAATGTCCCTACCACCCTACCCCCATGTCCCGCTGTCCTCACATCTTCCTACCCCTACGTGCCCCATGTCCCCTTGTCCCTCCTGTCCCCACCACCACATAGCCCTGTCCCCCCCTGTGGCCCCACCACGCTCCCAATGCCCACCGCCAAGTCTCCCTCCCCCGTCCCCACTACTTGTCCCCTGTCCCCATGTCCCCACCTTGTCTCCACCCCCACATCCCCAACAGCCATCCCTCTGTCCCCACCGTCCCCATGTCCCCATGTCTCCACCTCCGTGTCTGCATGGTCCCCATGTCCCCACCCCGTGTCCCCATCCCCATGTCCCCACTTGTCCCCATGTCCCCACCACCACATCCCCACCACATCCCCACCACCATGTCCCCACCCCGTGTCCCCATCCCCATGTCCCCACTTGTCCCCATGCCCCCACCACCAGATGCCCACCACATCCCCACCACCGTGTCCCCACCCCGTGTCCCCATCCCCATGTCCCCATCCCCATGTCCCCACCACCACATCCCCACCACATCCCCACCACCATGTCCCCACCCCGTGTCCCCATCCCCATGTCCCCACTTGTCCCCATGCCCCCACCACCAGATGCCCACCACATCCCCACCACCATGTCCCCACCCCGTGTCCCCATCCCC
>NW_023308280.1:0-777 GCF_011077185.1 Oxyura jamaicensis
CCCGCCCCCTTCAAGCCCCGCCCCCCCCAGTCCCACGTCTTGGCTCCGCCCTTTAAGCTCCGCCCCTTTCAGCCCCGCCCCCTGAGCCTAACGTCTTAGCCCCGGTCGCCAAGCCCCGCCCCCTTCAAGCGCTGCCCCTTTAAGCCCTGCTTGGCCCTGCCCCCTTCAAGCCCCGCCCCCCAGTCCCACGTCTTATCTCCGCCCCTTAAAGCCCCGCCCCCAATCTCTATGTCTTAGCCCCGCCCACCAACCCCGTCCCCTTGAAGCGCTGCCCCTTTAAGCCCCGCTCCGCCAAGCCCCGCCCCCTTCAAGCCCCGCCCCCCAACCCCCACGTCTCAGCCCCGCCCCTTCGGCTCCGCCCCTTAAAGCCCCGCCCCTAACTCTACGCCCTAGCCCCGCCCACCAAGCCCCGCCCCCTTCAAGCGCTGCCCCTTTAAGCCCCGCTCCCCTTAAGCCCCACCCACTTGGTCCCGCCCCCTCAAACCACGCCCACTTCAAGCTCAGCCCCACCCTTGGCTGCCACCCGAGCACCATATATGGTCATATTCTGCTCCCCACCCCTAATTCGCATAGCCACGCCCCGTCTGCACCATGATGGTCACCGGGGTCATTTGCATACAGCCAATCGTATGGGTGGTATGCAAATGAGCCAGGACACGCCCCCTGCTCCTCGGGACAGCCCCAGGTAGTGGGGGGGGGGGGGCAGGGCCGTGGGGCAGTTGTGGGGCGCTATGGGGCAGTTATGGGGCGCTATGGGGCAGGAATGGGGAGCTATGG
>NW_023308280.1:787-1545 GCF_011077185.1 Oxyura jamaicensis
GGGGCAGGAATGGGGAGCTATGGGGCAGTTATGGGGCAGTTATGGGGTGCTATGGGGCAGGAATGTGCTGCTATGGGGCAGGAATGGGGCACCTATGGGGCAGGAATGGGGAACTATGGGGGGCTATGGGGCAGTTATGGGGTGCTATGGGGCAGTTATGGGGCAGGAATGGGCCGCTATGGGGCAGGAAAGGGGAGCTATGGGATGCTATGGGGCCGCTATGGGGCACGAATGGGACCGCTATGGGGCACGAATGGGGCCGCTATGGGGCAGGAATGGGGAGCTATGGGGCGGTTGTGGGGTGCTATGGGGTGGCTACAGGGCAGCTGTGGGGCAGCTACGGGGTGCTATGGGGCAGGCATGGGGAGCTATGGGGCAGCCATGGGGCGCTATGGGGTAGCTATAGGGCAGGTATAGGGTGGCGTGGGGTGGCTATAGGGTGCTATGGGGCAGCTATGGGGTGCCGTGGGGCAGTTATGGGGCAACCGTGGGGCAGCTATGGGGCAGCCGTGGGGCAGTTATGGGGCAGCCATGGGGTAGCTATGGGGCAGTTATGGGGCAGTTATGGGGCAGCCATGGGGCAGTTATGGGGCAGCCATGGGGCAGCTATAGGGCAGCTATAGGGCAGCCATGGGGTGCTGTGGGGCAGCCGTGGGGCAGTTATGGGGCAGCCGTGGGGCAGCCTCAGCTGTGGGGCAGGAGGGAGCGCAGGGAGAGCTGGGGGCTGGGCCCGGGGGGCTCTTCCCCCGCCCCCCCCC
>NW_023308281.1:0-145 GCF_011077185.1 Oxyura jamaicensis
GGGGGCGTCGTGTGCTTTAGAATAGTGTTACTGCCCCGGGGGGGGGGGTTAATGCCCGCGGGGGGAGCGTTAATTGCCCCCGGGCGGGGCGTTAATGCTGGGGGCGCCATGCCCGCGCCCCTCACTCCTCCTTGCTGGGCTGCAG
>NW_023308281.1:245-2874 GCF_011077185.1 Oxyura jamaicensis
GTGGCCCCCCCAGAGGCCCCTGATGACGCCCCCAGGCCCAGCGCAGGAGGTTCACGAGGCAGCGGGCGCCCACGCACATCCTGCTGCTGCTGGCAGTGCTGTGTGGGGGCAGGCATGGGGCGCCATGCAGCCCCCCCGGCCTCACAGCCCCCCTGAACCCCCCGGGCGACCCTGGCGCCCGCAGGCGCCCCCATGCGGCTAAAGGGGGGTACTGCAGGCGGCCAGCGGCGGCCCCCGGGGCCGCCCCCTTTCGGCCAGCGGTCGGTACTGCACCGTCACCAGCAGGGGGCGCCAGGGGGCGCCCGCGGGCGCCACTGCGCCTGCGCTGCCGCTGGTCGCCTGCAGTACCGCACCCTCACCAGCCGGGGGCGCCCGCGGGCCCCACTGCGCATGCGCTGCGGCTTGCCGCCTACTGTACCCTCCATTCGCGCTGAACTCTGCCCTTTCAAGTCGTCTGGAGAGTTACACAAGTGGTTTGATACAGATTAAAATATAACCCAAAAACAGAAGCTTACCCCACCATCCCTAAAACAAGTGAGCCAGCAACCTCTGCTGAATATCCCTCTATAAAGTCAATTCCAAGCACTGAAAATCTAGAAATCCATAGACTCCAACCTGAATAAAGAACCCTGCAACTGACTGAAGAAAAACAAAGCACTTATCTCAAAGAGCAGCCCAGGCAGAATGAGCTCTTTTACTGGCATGCCTGGGGCTCATATACCCTTCGGCCCTGCCTGGCACCCAAACCCAATCACCTGCGAAAGGGGAGGGGCAAAGCACAAGAAATCAGAAAGAGAGCAGCACGAGCGGCAGCTGTGTTTTTACTTTTTTTTTGTCTTTTTTTTTTTAATAGAAAAAAAAAAAAAAAAAAAGTCTCACTTAGCTCAACAGCATGCAGAGTGCAGACAAGAGAACTGGGGTTTTTCTAGAAGCAACAATCCCCAGGCTTTTGCTTCAGCTTTGAATATTCAAAGGACCATACGCCCAAGCAAGTAACTGAAGCTTTTTCAGCTGGAATTACCTCAAACCGTTCTTTTACATAGGAAGAAAAATCTAGGAGCATAACAGATTACACGCCAAATAAGAACAAAACAATTCAATTTAGTAACATCACTTGCAGGAAAAAATCAGGCTACCTGAAAAACAAAACGCTATGCTGAGGGGTCAAAACACACCGCAGGGCACTGGATCCCGGCCTTCTGCTGCAACAACTTAAAACCCATCCCCACACTCACCAAGGCACAACCCCAAGCCAAATACAGACACAGCATTTCAGCCCCAACACAGCTTTGGGACCTGCTGGAAAGCAGGCTTCATCCTCAGTGAGGCGTCCTCAGCTCACATGGGTCAAAGCTTCAGGCACCTCTTCACCTATGGAGGAAGACTGCCATCAGGAACTGCCACACTTAATAAGCCCTAACCCTAAAAACCCAAAAAAGCCCCAGCCCTAAAAAAACAAAAAAGCCTTAATCCTAAAAACCCAAATAAGCCCTAATCCTAAAAACCCAACTATGCCTCAACCCTATAAACCCAAAAAAGCTCCAACCCTAAAAACCTGAAAAAGCCCCAACCCTACAAATCTGAAAATGCCCCAACCCCAAAAAACATGAAAAAGCTGGTCCGGCTTAAGGTTTATTGGTGTCTGTGGGTGGTTTGTTTGTTAAGCTTTAAGAAGGAATTAAATGCTGAATTGTTCTCTTAGGCTGCTGGAGTACACTTAGAAAATTAGATGGAGCATGGAGGTCGACAAGGGTGAGGATGGCTGCCACAGTGGGTGTGGAAGTGACGCAGGTGCCAAGTGTTCTTCTTGCCAACAGCCTCAGGCCCTGCACCATGGTGGAGACCAGAGGGACCACAGGCGGCCCCTTGTCTGCCAGCATTGCCTGCAGCTTCATAGTGGCCCTGAGGACTTGCAGAAGTAGAACTGCTGCTGCAGTGATGGCCTCAAAGAACCTGAGGCAGTGAGGAGTTAAGTGATGGAGGTGCTATGGGGCAGGATTCTCCACGTGGACCATGCCAGCCAGCCCCTAGTGCCCCCACACAAAGCAGACAGCAGAACAAAGAGGTGGCTCAGGGTTTATTGGGAGATGACAGAGTGAACAAGGGGACACTGGGAGCCCCCTGCTTCCTAGAGCTTACGGTAAGCACCGACAGTGATGTCAAAGAGACGAGCGTTGTAGAGCTGGCCCCGCTTGTCCAGCAGGAAGAAGAAGGGGCGCCCCTTCACCTTGAGGGGGATCATGGCAGGCACCTCGGAACGGTGGGCTTGGCACGAGACGTGGCGCAGCGGCACAGTGAAGGAGGCCCCACGGCCCAGCCCCAGCGGCCCGTGGGTGCTGATGGCCACGGCCGCCCCCCCCCGCAGCAGCGTCACCCGCCGCACAGCGCGCAGCGGGAACACACAGCCCGCTGCCACGATCAGTGAGCCTAGGGAAGCAGGAGGGTCAGCACAGCCTCTCGAGCACACCCCGCAACGCCCCCCTCCCAAACCTCCCAAGACCCCCAGATAGCCCCATGCTGCCCACCTTGTTTGAGCAGAACCCCTGCACCCCTTCATCCCCCCTCCCCCCAGTCTGGTCCAACAGCACCCCCCCACCTTACTCCGAGCCACCCCCCGCACCCCCCTTCC
>NW_023308282.1:0-2131 GCF_011077185.1 Oxyura jamaicensis
AACAAGTAAAACATCAGTGTGTTATCAACATTAGTCTCATCCTAAATCCAAAATATAGCACTCTACCAGCTACTGGGAGGAAAATTAACTCTCTCCTAGCTAAAACCAAGACAAAAACTCAGTTTAGAATACAGACACAGCAGACTTGAGATTAAAGCAATCAACATTCTGACTAGCAACTATTAAGCAGCTCTAATACTTATACCAGTTTTAGTTTAACACACTCTGGTCAGATCTGTCGTTATCTCAACCCTTCGAGCCCCACATTGGGCGCCAAAAGGACTGTTTCAGTTTAACCTGGCTGGCAGCTAAACACCACATAGCCGTTCGCTCACCCTCTCCCCTCCCTCTCTGGGATGGGGGAGAGAAACGGGAAAGTGAAGCCTGTGAGTTGAGATAAAGACAGTTTATTAAGATAGGAAATAATAATAATAATAGTGTGCACAAAATAAGTGATGTACAATGAAATTGCTCACCACCCGCTGACCGATGCCCAGCCTATCCCCGAGCAGCCGGCCCCCCACCCTGGCTAGCCACCCCTATATATTGTTCAGCATGACATCAGATGGTATGGAATACCCCTTTGGCCAGTTTGGGTCAGCTGTTCTGGGTCTGTCCCCTCCCAGCTCCTGCTGCACCCCCAGCCTGCCCGCTGGTAGGACAGAGCGAGAAACTGAAAAGTCCTTGGCTTAGTGTAAGCATTGTTCTGCAGCAATTAAAACATCAGCATGTTATCAGCACTCTTCTCATCCTAATCCAAAACATAGCACCCTACCAGCTACTAGGAGGAAAAATAACTCTGTCCTAATTGAAACCAGAACAGCCTGTCAGCCTGACCTTGGTGCCAGGAAAGGTGATGGAAGAAATCATCTTGAGTGCAATCACACAACATGTGCGGGACAAGCAGGGGATGAGGCCCAGCCAGCATGGGTTCATGAAAGGCAGGTCCTGCCTGACCAACCACATCTTCTATGACCAGGTAACCCACCTGGTGGAGGAGAGAAAGGCTGTTGGGGAAAAGGCCCATCCTCTTCAATATTTTTGTTGATGATTTGGATGAGGGAATTGAGTGCACCCTCGATAAGTTTGCAGAACCAAGTTGGGAGGGGGGGAAATGTTGATCTGCCAGAGGGCAGGAAGGCCCTGCAGAGGGACCTGGAGAGGTTGGGTCAATGGGTAGAAACCAGTGGGATGAGGTTCAACATGGCTAAGTGCTGGGTCCTGAACTTTGGCCACAACAACCCCATGCAATGCTACAAATAGTTCATACTATAACAAAATAACTTCTTCATAATTTAGTTTCTCTGAAAATACAGTTTGGCCGATTTCTACTCCTTGGCCTGTCGCGGGTTAAGGGTAGGAATTTCCCTGGCTCACAACACTCTTGGACCTGTAACATATCCACACTTACAAGAAAGATCAGAAGTAAGCAGTCAGAGCTCTCCAGAATGTTCAACCTCTATTCTCTGAAGAGCAAAGCAGCAACTATAACTTTCCAAAATGACTAAAAACATGCTTTTAAGTTTTAATTTTAAAAATGCAGATGGTTACACACCCAAGGTAATCCTCTACAAAAACTATGCTCGCTATATGGACAGGAAGAACACAAGATCACCCAGTCAGTCTCTGGCATGCCATTGACAATGAACATTTATTTCTATTTGGTTGCCTGATATTGTGGGCAGTAACTTGGAACAGAGTAACGTGTACTCTGCAGAAATGCTACCATGTCCCATTTTAACACTTCTGTAGCAATGACATAATGATGTTACCCAGTTAGAATGTGCATCAAAAACATTTTATTCTACACGTGTATGAAAAACTGTAGTTAGAGCAACTTTTCTAACATTGTCTTCCTTCTGCAGGGAAAAACACTTGTTTCTAGAGGCAGAAAAGTTTTAGGAAAACCATCTTTGTAGTGCTTAGCAGAGCGGACAGGTGTTTCCCAGAAGCTTTGCTTCAAATTACTCATTTGCTAGTAAAGCGGGGACTCGAGCAACAGATCTACAACACAATGAGAACACAACAGACATTTCTACTATCAAATCAATCATACGAATACAACAAGCTATCTCGCTCAGGGTTGGATGATATCAACAGTCCTAGTGCTGGGGGGGGGGGGGGGACGGAC
>NW_023308282.1:2231-2426 GCF_011077185.1 Oxyura jamaicensis
CACAGAATCACAGAATAGTCTAGGTTGGAAGAGACCTCCAAGATCACCGAGTCCAACCTCTGACCTAACGCTAACAAATCTTCCACTAAACCATATCCCTAAGCTCTACATCTAAATGTCCTTTAAAGACCTCCAGGGATGGTGACTCAACCACTTCCCTGGGCAGCCTATTCCAGTGACTAACAACCCGTTCAG
>NW_023308283.1:0-1419 GCF_011077185.1 Oxyura jamaicensis
GTGTACCGCGAGTGGCACATGCGCAGTGGCGTTCGACCGCGCCTCTGGCCGCCATCTTTGGTAAGTCGAGTGTACCGAGGGCAGCGCATGCGCAGTGGCTCCCGAGGGCGCCTCTCGCCGCCATCTTTGGTGAGTCGAGTGTACCGCGGGCGGCGCATGCGCTGTGGCTTTCGACCGCGCCTCTGGCCGCCATCTTTGTTAGTGTAGTGTACCGCGGGCGGCACATGCGCAGTGGCGCCCGAGGGCGCCTCCGGCCTCCATCTTTGGTGAGTGGAGGGTACAGCAAGCAGCAGCGCATGTGTAGCGGCGCCCGCGGGCTCCTCCTGCCGCCATCTTTGGCGAGTGGAGGGTACAGCAGGCGGCAAGCCGCAGCGCCAGCGCAGTGGCGACGCGGGCGCCTCTTGCCGCCATCTTTGGTGAGTGGAGGGTACAAAAACTTAAAAACCCTACCTGTAGAAACCCTAAGGAACCCGAGAACTACACCTCCCGGCATGCCCTGGGCACCCAACATGGCTGCCTGGAAGCCCAGTGCCGCAGAAGTACATTTCCCAGGGTTCCCCGCGCACCGAACGTGGCGCCCGGGAAGTCCAGTGACCGAAAACCACACCTCCCGGCACGCTGTGGGCACCCAACGCGGCTGCCCGGAAGAACAGTGCCGTAGTAATAAATTTCCCGGGGTTCGCCCTACTCCCAACATGGGCCCCCGGATGTCCAGAGTCCCAGGAGTACAATTCCTGGCATGCCATGGGCACCCAACATGGCGTCCCGGAAAGTCCAGTACCCGAGAACTACTCCTCCCGGCATGCTCTGGGCACCTCGCACAGCTGTCCGGAAGCCCGTTGCCGCTGAACTACATTTCCCAGGATTCCACGGACTCCCAATACGGCTGCATAGCCAGTTCGAATCCCAGGACTACATTTCCCAGCATTCACAGAAAAGGGAAAAGGGCCGCCCAGAAGGTAGCCATGTTGGGTGTCCTTGGCATGCGGGGAGGTGTAGTTCTCAGTCACTAGGGTGAGGATTAAGTTGAGGGTTAGGGTTAGATCCGCGGAGGTTTTGGGGTGGGGGACAGGTAGGGGGTTGGGGTTTTAGGGTTAGGATTAGGATAAGGATTAAGGGTTAGGGTTAGGGTCCTGATCCATCCCTTCCGAGCAGGAGATTGTGAACGTGGAGAGAATCGAAGCTGCAGCCTGCGTGGGAAGGACTGTTCCCAGTGCTCCCGGTTACTGAGACGGCAGGAAGAAGGGCTAAGAAAGGGTGGACTCGTACCTGGGTAAAAGCATCAGTTAGCCCTGATACCGGGGAGACTGCATTAACAGAGACTTTTCAGGGTAAAACCGTTAAAACTATCCATTGTCAACCTTCACCGTTCTTCTCCTTAGAAGAATTCTTAATGCGTTAATGAGTAAAAGGGATTGG
>NW_023308283.1:1519-2247 GCF_011077185.1 Oxyura jamaicensis
CTTATTAGTCTGTGATTTGTATTGTTTTGCTTAATTATTATTTCTTAATTGTGAAATGTGTTGACTTGATTCGTGTCAGTATGGAACAATACTAGGGCCACATGATGAGCTCCTATTTAAGAAAAACAGAGTGATTCGTGTACATAGTTCTTGTATCGTGCAAAGGAACGATCCAGCAATTTGTGTACATAGAGGGTTTGAAGGGCGAACATTGAGACTCTAGTCTGGGAGATAAAAGGACCAAAGAGTTTTTTTTAGGAAACTGCAGACTTTTGCATGGGACGCTGCTCAAGCCTCTGATAACCAGCAAAGAGATCCACCAAATAAGGAGAAAGGGGGAGTTGAAGGACGACCAAAGGACAAAGCCTGGGAGGAAGACTAGGAGCCTTCAGCACAAGAGACCGCCAGAAAGACCACCAGAGACTGATACGCATGCGTCCAGAGAGGGTTTGGATTCCGGGAACTAATTACAATAACCCTGCCTTTTCTAGGAATAGTGATGAATATGTATTGGTCTAGGAGCATAAAAATCAACCGCCTGATGTAACAGGTGTGCGTCCTGGTAGAGCAGAGACTCCCAGTGCACCCGGCGCTGTTTGCTTGCCTCTATTCGCTTAGTAAATCACAAAAAATCCTATTTGGGACTCAATCATTTATCACAATTGGGGGCTCATCCGGGATGGTCTTGGTTCCTGAATTCTGACTGGATCTAGGAGGGGCGCCCCACC
>NW_023308284.1:0-619 GCF_011077185.1 Oxyura jamaicensis
GGGGGGGGGCGGGGGCAGGCGGGGCGGGGCCCCCCCGGCGAGGATTTGGGGTAAAAAGGCCAAGAAACGGGGCAACGGGGGGGAGGTTGGGGCGAAAGGCGGTGAGAAACGAGGGTGGGGGGCAACGGGGACAAGGGGTGGTGGGACAAGGGTTGGGGACAACGAGGCTCGGAGGTTGGGGTCATCGAGGCCAAAATTGGGGTCAGCGAGGCCAAATTCGGGGTCAACAAGGCCAAAATTTGGGGTCAACAAGGCCAAAAGTTGGGGTCAACGAGCCCAAGATTTGGGGTCATGAAGGCCAAGATTTGGGGTCTTCGAGGCCAAAATTGGGGTCAACGAGGCCAAGATTTGGGGTAAACGAGGCCAAGATTTGGGGTCATGAAGGCCAAAATTGGGGTCATGAAGGCCAAAATTGGGGGTCAACAAGGCCAAAATTTGGGGTCAACGAGGCCAAAAGTTGGGGTCAACGAGGCCAAAAGTTGGGGTCAACGAGGCCAAAATTGGGGCCATGAAGGCCAAAATTGGGGGTCAACAAGGCTAAAATTTGGGGTCAACGAGGCCAAGATTTGGGGTCGACGAGGCCAAAATTTGGGGTCAACGAGGCCAAGATTTGGGGTCA
>NW_023308284.1:719-1496 GCF_011077185.1 Oxyura jamaicensis
TTGGGGTCAACGAGGCCAAGATTTGGGGTCATGAAGGCCAAGATTTGGGGTCAACGAGGCCAAAATTGGGGTCAATGAGGCCAAAATTTGGGGTCAACGAGGCCAAAAGTTGGGGTCTACGAGGCCAAAAGTTGGGGTCAATGAGGCCAAGATTTGGGGTCAATGAGGCCAAAAGTTGGGGTCAACGAGGCCAAAAGTTGGGGTCAATGAGGCCAAAATTGGGATCAATGAGGCCAAGATTTGGGGTCCACGAGGCCAAAATTGGGGTCAACGAGGCCAAGATTTGGGGTCATTGAGGCCAAAAGTTGGGGTCAACGAGGCCAAGATTTGGTCTAGGGGCCAAAAATGCCGATGGTGGGCACTATGGAACCACCGTTGGAGTCAATGATGAAGGTCAATGTTGGCCACGAGGGTCAACGATGGACATGACAAGGGTCAATGTTGGCCAAAAGGGTCAACGATGGCCATCATAAAGGTCAATGATGGCCACCAAGAAGACCAACAATGGCCACAAAGGTCCACGATGGCCTCAAGGGTCAACGTTGGCCACCATGAAGACCAATGATGGCCACCATGAAGACCAACGATGGCCACCATGAAGACCAACGATGGCCACAAAGGTCCACGATGGCCTCAAGGGTCAACGTTGGCCACCATGAAGACCAACGATGGCCACCATGAAGGCCAACGGTGGCCACCATGAAGACCAACGATGGCCACAAAGGTCCATGATGGCCTCAAGGGTCAACGTTGGCCACCATGAAGACCAACGATGGC
>NW_023308285.1:0-1148 GCF_011077185.1 Oxyura jamaicensis
TTTAGTCCTAAAACTAATGTTTTAGGACTAAAACATTAACTTTGTAATGTAATGGAAAAGGGTTATCATGGCAGTCCTCAAAGGCCACTGTATAGCACACTGACATATCCAAGGCTCTCAGCTTTTATTTCAGTCTGTGTATTCAAGTTTTGAGGTCCTTCTATGATTATGCAAACATCAGAAATATAGTGGTATAATAACTGGTACTTATGAAAGCAGAGTTTTAGAGCCAATATTAAATTTGCAGGCTCAAAACACCCACTTAATATTTAAACGAGTACTTGATACTTCTGTTTGCTCAAAAATAGAGTAAATGCACTTACATTAAAATACCTTTTACTGTTCAACAGGTGTGCTCATGTGATTTTTATATTAGTACAAACTTCAAACAAACAAACAAATCCACCATATGACTTTTTAAAACAAATGATACCAATTCACCTTTCCCCTACTGGAGTACATTTACATTAAGGCTTTGAATCATCTGACCCACGATTTTACAGCATTAAAATGAATGGGTCCACAAGGATGCTGGTATGTCTCACTGAGACTTAGCATGAATAGAATTAAAGCTCACCACCTTCAGGAAACAGAAAATCACATGCTCATGCCTTACCTATATTCCTTTTTGTCTCCAAACTAGAACATCAAGTTTAATAGTAACAGCATTTCACGGCAGTAGATGAGTACTTTGTAATCAATTCTATTTTATTAATTAATATTATTAATTTAATGGCAATATCTTTGGAGAAACTTCCATTTTTTTTGTTGTACAACACTGCTTTCTGGTGGCGATTCAGGCATGGGGAGTTCATTCAGTTCAACGTGCTGTAAATATAGCCCCACTTTTCCCCTTTAATAGTTCCAGGGCCCGACATAGAGCATACAGCTCACAAGCCCGAGCTGACTGTGATGGACTCAAAGGTCCTGATTCCACAGGTTCTAGGTCCTTATTAATTATTGGATATCCTGATTTGGCCATTTTATCAGATAGTACTGAACCATTGGTAATTTGCTCCCTTTTCTCTGGTCCCGGGTCTTCAATTTTGTCTGACCCATCGAGGAATTTTACTGTGGCAATTCCTACAGCCCTTGGTCACCCAGTAAGAGTGTCTTGCAGGGGGTTTAGGACCTATCACCCACCCACG
>NW_023308285.1:1248-2246 GCF_011077185.1 Oxyura jamaicensis
ATTGGATATCCTGATTTGGCCATTTTATCAGATAGTACTGAACCATTGGTAATTTGCTCCCTTTTCTCTGGTCCCGGGTCTTCAATTTTGTCTGACCCATCGAGGAATTTTACTGTGGCAATTGCTACAGCCCTTGGTTACCCAGTAAGAGTGTCTTGCAGGGGGTTTAGGACCTATCACCCACCCACGAATCCTATAGGAATCACTTCGGTCCTTCACCGGCCAAGTCCCTCGCGGGAGATTGGAACCGCGGTTAGAAGAGCTCCACACTCGCTTCGGAACTAGGTTCCGTCTCAGTCACACGCTTACACACACAGGCAACCGAAGGCCACCCAACCCAATGGTACACACTTCAAACACTCACGACTCCGTCTTCGTTTGGATCTTTGCGCGCAGAATTACGAGCAAAATACAAAGCTGCAGCCGGCAAGGGAGCTCATAAAAAAATCAAATTCTTTGCTTGCCTTTATTCAGGTTCAGGATGGTGTTAGTCACGACCTGACTTGAACAGGAGCCACTAAATGGTGGGGTGCCCCTCCTAGATCAGGTCAGAATTCAGGAACCAAGACCATGCTGGACGAGTCCCCAATTGTGATAAATGATTGAGTCCCAAATAGGATTTTTGTGATTTATTAAGCGAATAGAGGCAAGCAAACAGCGCTGGGGGCACCGGGAGTCTCTGCTCTACCAGGACGCACTCCTGTTACATCAGGTGGCTGATTTTGATGCTCCTAGACTAATACATATTCATCACTATTCCTAGAAAAGGCAGGGTTATTATAATTAGTTCCCGGAATCCAATCCCTCTCTGGACGCATGCGTAGCAGTCTCTGGTGGTCTTTCTGGGGGTCTCTTGTGCTGAAGGCTCGTAGTCTTCCTCCCAGGCTTTGTCCTTCGGTCGTCCTTCAACTCTCCCTTTCTCCTGATTTGCTGGATCTCTTTGCTGATTATCAGAGGCTTGCGCAGCGTCCCATGCAAAAGTCTGCAGTTTCCTAAAA
>NW_023308286.1:0-4757 GCF_011077185.1 Oxyura jamaicensis
ACCGTGGTACTCCATGGGCTGCAGGGGGACATCCTGCTTCACCATGGGCCTCACCACAGGCCGCAGGGGACTTCTGCTCCGGCACCTGGAGCACCTCTCCCCTTCCTTCTTCACTGACCTTGGCACCTGCAAGGCTGTTTCTCACTCCTCTCATTCTCCCAGCTGCTGTGTGGCGCAGCATTTTATTTTATTTTTTTCCCCTGTCTTAAATATGCTCTCACAGAGGCACAAAACAACATCACTGATTGGCTCAGCTCTGGTCAGCTGTGGGGCCCTCACCAAACATGGGCAACCTCTAGATCCTTCTCACAGAAGCCAGCCCTATGGCTCCCTGCTACCAAAAGCTTGCCACATAAACCCACTACAAAATTATAGGACAGTAATCCCAACACATAAATATTTATACCTTCTTTGAATACTCAGAAAAAAAAAAAGAAAGTTTGTTTTTAAACAATCTGTAACATAATTTTATTTTGAAATGTCAGAGACTTTCTTTACCCCCCAACCATATGTTTTAGGGGTGAGGAATAGGATAGAAAATATTCTATTCTGTTTATTATACTGAAATCTTGTGATTAGTGTTTTAGCAGCTCAGATATGATTCAGTAAGAAGATTCTCATCTATTGTGTAGTGTATATTAAAAAGTCAACAGGGGATAAAAACAGACTTCATAGTTCATTATGAGCTCTTTATTGTTTGTATAATTGCTCTTATATATGTAATATATACTATACACTATATATTATACATTTTTGTTAACATGATGACACACATGAAATATACATTTTTTAAAATGAGTTAATAGGAGAGTACTGCTGGCATGGACACTAGTGTACTGAACTTAAATATTAGCCTTTTCCACAGCCTGGAACACTTGTTGATATGTATTTTATATATATATATATATATATATATATATATATATATATATAAAATTGTGTGTATTAAACAGCTTTTCTCTTGCCTCTGTATGTAAAAAGAATATTGAAATGGGTCGACATGAACAAGGGTTGTTAATTTTAATGAAGTGATGTCTGTATAAGATGTTGGATAACCTAGTGCTTTCAAATTTACAAATCATTATTATTATTATAAAAATATACTTTGCTATATTTCTGTATGCTTCAGTTCAAAGAGCTATTACCATTATTCATGTGTACTATGAATTATCCAAATGATAGTTGTGCCATGGTTTTCTCTGGGATAGATGGGGCATTTGCTACTTCTCTGGAAACCTGTTCCAGTGCCTCACCACCCTCTGAGTGAAGAATTTCCTCCTGACCTCTAATCTAAATCTCCCCATTTTTAGTTTAAAACCCTTCCCCCTTTGTCCTATCACTATCTGCTGGAGTACAAACTCACTTCATATTTTTTATGTCCCCTTAAAGTACTGAAAGGCTGCCCCAAGGTCTCTGTGGAGCCTTTTCTTCTCTAGGCTAAACATCCCCAGCTCTCTCAGCCCTTCTTCATAGGAGAGGTGCTCCAGCCCTCTGATCTACTTTGTGGCCATCTTCTGGACCTGTTCAACAGGTCGATATCCTTCTTGTACTGGGGACCCCAGGCCTGGATGTAGTACTTCAAGTGGGGCCTCATGAGAGAAGCGTAGAGGGGGGACAATCACCTCTCTCAACCTGCTGGCCACTCCTCTGTTGATGCAGTCCAGGATGCAGTTGGCTTTCTGGGCTGCAAGCATGCACTGATGGCTCATGTCAAGTTTTTCATTCACCAGAATCCCCAAGTAATTATCTGCAGGGGTGTTCTCAATGTTTTCTTCACCCAGTCTGTATTCGTGTCTGGGTTCGGCCTGACCCAGGTGCAACACCTTGCATTTTGACTTGTTGAACCTCATTGTCCCACTTCTCAAGCTTGTTCAAGTGGACTTGTTTTTGCTTTCCTGGAGGTGGCTGAACATCTGCCTACTTATGGAAAGTAGTGAATGAATTCCCTTGCTTGCATATGTGGCTTCTACATAATATAGTAAACTGCCTTTATCTCAACCCATGAATTCTCACATTTTTACCTTTCTGATTCTTTCCACAACCATCTCCCCATACCACCTGGGGAGAGTAAGTGAGCAGCTGTATCCTGGTATTAGCTGCATGCTGGGACTAAACCACAACAGTCTTTTTCGGTGCTTGATTTGGGACACAAGGGGTTTGAGGTGATGACAGATTTGATTGCAGTATAAAGTGTGCTAGACCAAATTTATAGAAGTTATAGATGCTTATCTGCTAATTGGAGGTTCCTGCGCTTGCCACAGGCCTTGTTTACCTCACTGCATGTTACAGTCCAGTGCTTGTTATTAGCTGATTTTTCTTCTGCTGTTTGCTGCGCTCCTTAGCATTTTGCTTTGCTGTGGCTGGGAATATTCTAACAGTTATGGCCATCCATCTGGATTGGCAGATGGCCAAGACATCGTTGATGTTTGTGTTCTGTGCTGCTGTACTGGACAGGCTGGTACTCCAGACTGAACTCAAGTCAGAGGGACTGTGACCTGTGGATGATGACAAATGGTTTTGGCAGTTTAGCTGCAAGTTACTCACAACAAATGAATGTCATGCTGCTCGGTATTAGCTATGAATGTCATGCTTTTGAAGTAGTGATATTTATACACACACACACAAAAAGGAAGTTGCTGGTGGCATTAGCTCACAGGATAAAAACTACTACCCAGCAGGAGATAATACCATATATAACCACGTTTTCACTCAATAACTGACTTTAAGATAATGGTCTTTCATTTGTTTAAATAAGATTTGATCATTATTTCTATTTCTCATGACATAAAACTATATGAATCCTAAAGAAAAAAGTTTAAAGAGTAAAATAAATTTGTCCATAGAAATCATCGAATCATTAAGGTTGGAAAAGACCTTCAAGATCATCTGGTCCAACCATCACCCTACTACCAATTTCACCCACAAAACCATGTCCCTAAGCACCACATCCGACCTTTCCTTAAACACCCCCAGGGATGGTGACACCACCACCTCCCTGGGCAACCTGTTCCAGTGCCTGACTACTCTTTCTGAGAAGAATTTTTTCCTAATTTTCAACTAAACCTCCCCGGGTGCACCTTGAGGCCATTCCCTCTAGTCCTGTCACTAGTTATGTGCAAGAAGAGGCCAACCCCTAACTCCCAACAACTTCCTTTCAGGTAGCTGTAGAGAGCAATAAGGTCTCCCCTGAGCCTCCTCTTCTCCAGACTCAACAACCTCAGTTCCCTCAGGCGCTCCTCACAGGACTTGTGTTCCAGGCCCTTCACCAGCTTCGTAGCCCTTCTCTGAACACATTCCAGGGCTTCATTGTCCTTCTTGTAGTGAAGGGCCCAAAACTGAACACAGTACTCGAGGTGCAGCCTCACCTGAGCAGAGTACAGGGGGACGATCACCTCCCTGGTCCTGCTGGAGTTTCTGTAGGGATGGATGATGTGCATGATCAGAATGAATATGTATTCTGCTTGCCTTCTCATTCCTTCTCCTCTATTTCACTCTTTGTCTTACAGTTCTTTCATCACCAAGCTCCCTGAATATCAATAACAGCTAAATCTTCAGCTAATACAAATAGTCTTCTTTCTCTCTAGTGGAATTATGCTAATTTCCACCATCTGAAAATGTGGTTCTCTTTTTTTATCACCTGATTTATTTTATAACCCTCTTTCATATTTGCAAAGAATTCTTCCACTAATATATTTTTATTAAGGAGGAAAACACTTCTATAAAATTATTTCCCTGTGGTTCTTTTACAATGCTAACAAGGCAGTAGTTAGAAACACGATTATATCATGCTGGAACACACATTTCACTGAGTGTTTTGCTTTTGATGTGTTTTGTGTTTTGTTCTTGTTGTTTGTCTGTTGCTTTAAATTTTCTGGAGTTCTCTTCCTATTTTGATTAAACAAAGTGAGAAGGAAGGAGTATTTTCATTATATATATATATAGTATTTTAGTTTAGTTAATAAAGTATTATAAAATAGTGTGATCATGACACCCAATGAGACATCTAGGGATTTTGTCTGAATATATTGCTTAATTTGAAGAAAATATGTATTAAACTTTATCTGGTTTTGAAAGCAAAATGGATTTTTATTTATTTATTTATATATTTTTTGTGATTGCTCCTTAAAATATTTCATTTATCTGACAGGATAAAGATTGCTATGTATGAGTACTTACGGGATTTTTCCTTCTTTGTCAGGAAAGATGCCTAATAGGTCAATCTTTTAAAGAGATGGCTTCTAATTAGATTGAGGAGGGGAAGCAGGGAGAGAGAGGATGACGATTATCTTCCCCATGATAACCAATGACAGTATGCACAGGAACACCATAAAGCTGCACCAGTCTGGACATTAGGAAACATTTCTTTACTGTGAGGGTAATCAAACACCAGAACAGGCTTTTTATCGAGGTAGTAGGTGCCCCATGACTATCAGTGTTCAGGAGGCATTCAGATAATGCCCTTGGTAAAAATATGCTTTAACTTTTGGTTATCGCTAAAGTGGTCAGGAACTTGACTAGATAATCTTTGAAGGTCATTTCCAACTCTTCTCTTCTCTTCTCTTCTCTTCTCTTCTCTTCTCTTCTCTTCTCTTCTCTTCTCTTCTCTTCTCTTCTCTTCTCTTCTCTTCTCTTCTCTTCTCTTCTCTTCTCTTCTCTTCTCTTCTCTTCTCTTCTCTTCTCTTCTCTTCTCTTCTCTTCTCTTCTCTTCTCTTCTCTTCTCTTCTCTTCTCTTCTCTTCTCTTCTCTTCTCTTCTCTT
>NW_023308287.1:0-7303 GCF_011077185.1 Oxyura jamaicensis
CGGCTCACCTCCCGCGGCCGGCCCCGGCCCGCGGGCCCCGGCCTCCGAGGGGCGCCCCCGGCCCGGCCCCGTGAGGGGAGCGGCCGCGCGCCGCAGGTAGGTGCGAGCAGGCCCGGCCCGGCCCCGAGCCCCCGCGCGGCGCCTACCTCCTGCCGCCACCCCGCTCCGGTGTTCCCGCGGCGACGGCAGCGGGCGGGCGGCTCCCCGCGGTCCTGCGGTCACCTCCCCGCTGTGCCGCGCTGCAGAGCGGGGTCAAACGGCTGCGAGCAGCTGCTTTGTTCCCCCGGAGAAACGACGCCGCGGACACCGAGCATCGGTCGCTTCAAACCCTGCGTCCGTGGGACGTGCAGTACCTGCTGCCTTTAAAGCTCCGTTGTCAACCGAAGGAAAACGTCTAGGGAGGAGAGGAATCACAGGCTGCTTGCAAATCGCAAAAGCAAACAAACAATAGCTGCCACGCTAAAGAAAACAGAAGCTCCTCCAGCCCCTTTGGTCTGCAGACGGCTTCTGTTTGTTTCACGCTTGGTGCACGGCTAGGGATCTGCCGTGGGAGCACGAGCGGGGTGGTTTCTCATTAGGACTTCCAGGGAGGAGAAAAAAACATCTATTAAAATAAGACGGGTTCTGTCTCTCTAGGGAGCGTGAAAGGGACTGGAGTGTTTCCAAGCCCTCTCATCCTTTACTAGTCAAGTTTAATCTGATGTTCTAAATGAAGCAATTTGACAGCCCCTGCAGCCCAGCACTAGTGTGCAAGCTGCATCACAGGGCCTACCCATGTAAAATTCAGCCTGTGTGTGAGTGCCTGCAAGCTGGAGAGAGCAGCACACATGGGGTAGGAACAAGTGGCACAGGCAGGTGAGGCTCTGAGGATAGGATCTTGCAGACTTGCCTTCAGGTAGGCTCCTTTGTGCTGGAGCCTGAAACCTTCTGCAGATCACAGTCACACTTTTAATCCCACATTTGATGGGTCACTCCATAGTGTGCGTGCTACCCCCCCCCCCCCCCCCCCAGAGGTCCAACAGGTTCCCCTCACAGCTGTCTGATGGGTGATGGGTTATGGGGATAGGAAACGAGGAACTACCAGCGATAGACAGGTCACAGGGTCATAATTCAGAGGCAGAAGAAATTAGCCCCTTCCCGCACATTAATCATGCACTATCTGTGTAACAGGCTCCCTGAACACATCAGACCTGTGGTGTAAAGCCACACCGGGGATTCACCATGTTTCCCTGCAACAGACCTGGACACTGAGAGCAGAGCAGTGGGGGACAGGAGTCAGGAGAGCTGTGTAGTCGCTCACAACAGTGCTGTTCCTCCTGGAGCGGGCATTTCCCCAACAGCCCATCTCTGGGAATGTTGAGGGCCTAGAAGAACCTGCAGCTCTATGGGCCCACCAACCAGCAGGCACGTGATAGCTGTGCTCAGCGTGAAGAGACGTGCATGCAACCCTCCAGTCAGCGCCAAAGGAGAGACAGAGACCTTCCTGAGTGCCTGTGGACAGCCACGCTTCTGTAAGTGCCTTACTTGAAGCAGAGTAGTCAACCCTAGAACACATGTGACCCGCTAGAACATGTATGGGCATTGCTGAGCAGGGAGAAGACACGCCTGCTCACATGTGTGTGCTCACTGTTTAGCCAGGGCATCAGGCTTCAGCCCCTCTGTAAGAGTGTCACCTCCTGAGGTAAGTGAAAAATAGTAAAGTACTTAGAAGCAAAGACAGTAATAGGAGTTCCCAGCAATTCCCAGGTACAAATGTGCTCTACCAGGCCCACGGCTGCTTGGCTGTGCCAGGCATAAACATCTGTCTCCTAACAAGTACTTAGGGAAAAACAAAAGCAAGGCAGGAAGCCTGGACAGGAGGTTGGAAGCCCAGCTCCTGCTGCACTCACCTATGGAAGTCCTCAAGTTCTTTTAGCCTTTGTTTCCTCATCTGTCACGTGGAGGTGACTGGTACCCTGGTCACAGATGGTCAGAATTTCAGCCACAAAGTGCCTGGCAAACATCACATAAAAAGGGCTCAGAGTGTCTTAGACTCCAAATGAAATAGGTCCTGTGCTATCTGAGCTTGTGACCTGTGCTATGCAGCTGCTTGCCACAGGTACATAGCTGGCTGGCTCAAAGCTATCTCAAATGCCTCTGTCTCCTGCCAGTGCATCGTTTTTGTCAGCAGTGAGAACTGTGGCCCTTCTGATGGGGAGGCGTACTCACTGCAGGCCACCCTGTGCTGCCTTGTACCACTCTGGGTCAAGAGTCAAGTGGGGAGCAGTGGGGAACAGCGGGAGGTCCTCCACATCCAGCTCTGCTCCCTTCAGACAGCAGGAGCCAGGTTGGTGCAGTTACCTGCTCTGTGGTGAATTCTGTGCACCAGACCATCAGGCTCCTGGATGGGACATAGGCATATGCTCTCTGCCACTGACACCTTGTCAACAGCACAGAGCAGGACTGAGGCTGTCTGTGGCAGCAGTGCTGCACATCAGCACATCCCTCCAAGGCTCTCGTGTTCCCTTTCCTCAGGGGCACCCCCCCAGCCACTGGGGTTGGGGTCCCTTCTTTGCAAGAGTAATGCATTGTGTGCTGGGAGTCTTGCTAGGAGGCCAAGCAGACAGTGGTGTCTGAGATCTGTGTTCCCACAGTCAGCAGGAGCACAGGCATGGTACCACTCAACGTCATTTACTTGCTAGTTCTGGAAAACAACCAAAGTGGTAGTTGCACCTCTCCAGGGTGCTGCTTGCTGTAACTGCTTCCCATGCTGCCTCTGATGACCTTCCTTCCTCTGACCAAAAATGAAGTGTGTAATCCCACCTGCACTGCCTGTAAGGAGAGTCCAAGAGACCACATGAGGCTTCTTACTGGCCTGAAGTGTTGGGAGAATCGTCTCTTGCAGACAGAAAAGTAAACTCTGTGCTGCTTGTAGTCTCCCCAGTGATGCAAGAGTCACAAGGAGCAGCCAGGCTGGAGGGCTGAGGTTCATCAAGGACCAGCTGAATACAAGGACCAGCTGAATACAAGGACCAGCTGAATACAAGGACCAGCTGAATACAAGGACCAGCTGAATACAAGGACCAGCTGAATACAAGGACCAGCTGAATACAAAGACAGTATCAACAAGCAGCAATATTGACTGGAGACCATTTTCTAAGACAATAAAGACAATAAAAGCAGTTAAGCCCCATTCAAACAAGACTGCCAGTTTCAAAGACCTCCTTTTACAAATTATTTTCTGAAGACATTGAGAGGAGACTGTGTTGCAATGCAGTTAATCTTACCAAGTTGCTATATATATTTCTACAGAAGTTGTTTGAAAATTAGCAAGTTTGTGAACATCTGGACAGCTCACACTTCAGCCAGTTGTAAGCTGAGATGACACGTACAGTCTGCTTACCTTTTAAGACTTCCACACGTTTCACCACAAACCAGAACTATGCAAAACAATGTGATACACCATATGATATATACAGTGCCAAGATCTCTCTTGATACCTTAAAATACTATGATTTCTTTCAGGTTGATGTTACATATATTCAGAAACAAGCGTAAGCATTTGTATGGTCAGTTTGAAATTGCTTCTCTCCAGACTTCCATAACACTGTAGCTGAAGTCACACAGAAGTTATCCAAAGAACTAGTACAGAAATAATGACGAACAGCAATGCTGACCAAAGCCAGCTTTCATAATGTTTCATGTTTTGAGGAAAGGGCAGAGAAGGTGAGTCACATTACCAGCACGTGCTGATGTGCAAAGGGGGCTGCCTTCAGGCAGCTACGCGTTAGAGAAGCCGTTCTCCACCACTGGTGACGTTGCCTGATCAGAGATAGGCTCACATCCCAACCACCACAAAAAGACCACAACAATTCTACATCAGCTCCTGGCTTTATTTATGTAGATGCTCTAACAGGCTCAGGGCCACAGCAGCAAACAGCATTACTGAGGATGAGTCTTCAGACGTTGTATCCAATCAGGCCACGTTTGCCTATGATCTCACCAATGTAAAACCACATCAGCACCTCTGTGGCCACTAGACCGTTCCTCAGTGCTTCCTGAAAGAAAAAAACAGCACAGTTTAGAACATTTGCTCCTGCAACAGCTTCCTTTCTTGCTCTTATAACCAAACTCCATGCATGACTAGCAAAGTGGTCATCCAATTCACAAGACAACAGCTTAAACAAAAAAACAGATGTGCAAGTTAGTGTTTATTATGTTCACCCACACCTTAACAGGCCACATTATTACAAGGGTTCTGTTCTAAAATGGTAAATATAGCTTCAGTTGGCGTTGGTGTTTTTTAGATCCCTTTAAGAAGATAATTTCTAAAACCATATCTGCAGGAAACAATTTAATGTCAAGGCCAAGCAATGTATTGGACTGATGACACATCTCTCTCCATCCAGCTTTTTCTGGACACAGCTGTTACCTACAGATCCACACTCTTCACTTGAACAGCTAATGAAGGGCCCACAAGGGATGACAGAACATCTGTGGTCCAGGTGTGGAAGAGTTGAGACAAAGCTCATGTGGTATAACACTTTCAACTCTTGACTCATAAATTCCTTGAACTGAAGTCTTACTGACAGCAGCTCAGTTGTTTTCATGGAATGAGCAAAGCACATCAAGTTAGCATACCAGTAGTGAAGCCAAGTCTTGGAAAAGACTGCTCTGTGCACTGAGTATCTGTGGCGCATAGACTACTATTGTCAGAGTCTGAGCAGGCAGCAGAACTATTCTATCTCTCAGCTTACCAGAAAAAAAGATCATTTTTTGTATATGTAATTTTTTGGAAGTCTGGTACCGAACAAAATTAATCTTCAAAGCATCTGCTGTCACGCCAGCCCAGGCGACTGGGTTCAGAAACCTGGCTTCAGCACACAGTGACTCCTATGGGGACTAGTATCACAAAGACAGAAATCTGGGAGGTTTGTGAAGAACACCCCTGTACGTTCCTTTCCTAGCCAGTAAATACTAACCTCAGCTGTGCTACCCACTTCCTCTGTAATAGCATCATTCTTCACCCCCTTTCCAATTAATCTGCACGGAAGGACACTGTCAGACAATAGGCGCTTGACAAGAGGTTTACTAAACAAATACGGATTCGTTGCTACATGCTGGTCGCACAGACAAGAGCTCAGTACAATAGGAAAGAAGGCGCTCATATGTGAGACAAGGTAATTTAAATACATTTGAATTTACACGGCTTTGGAGATGAATACCAGAAATTCATTGGGCACAAGTCCACTCTTAATTGTGAGTGTGGAAGAAGCTTCCTCCTGGGCAAATGGAGCCTATGTACATAAGGCTACACAAACACTTCCCAGGGCCTTTTCATCTTTTCAGGCTCATTCATTACTCATGTCTTCAGGGATGGGTTGGTGCACCAGATGGATGGCTGATCTCACATTGTGCTATTTGGGCATGGGTGCGGTGACACCCAGCACTGTCTCTGAGCAAGCTGTAGAGTTTATTGATGCACCAAATGTATTTGTGAATTGCATGTGTGAGTATTAAAGATGGTATCATAGTACTGGACATGACTCCTACACGTGGTCGCTCACAGACAAGGCTGACAACAGAAATCCTCTGTTCAGATAAGATCATTTAGCATGCTGAATTCCACAAAAGCAGCAGGAGGAGGAGACAGGAAGCTTGTCTTATCAAGCTTCGTTGCAGGGAACAGGTAAAAGAGGGCAGAAAAGCCTCAAAAAAAATCAGAGCACTGAGGCAACCAGATGCCTCTTTAGAAGGACTGAGAAGAAAAAAAAGGGAAAGGTCCACAGATAGGTGGTTGAGAGAAGAAAATAATACGTCAAGGTGTGCAGCGGAGGGCCCCATTTAACAGCAGAAACCGACACAAGGAAAATAAGCTGACAAGATAAAATAGTTACAATGAATAACGCAAGCCTTAATGTGCCAAATAGATCCCAAACATTATCAAGAACCTCATCTAAAGCAGCAGGGGTTCTCCATAGTGATGGTAAATTTACTTTGGCTCTCTGACTTCTTCCCTCTTGCCATCAAGTTACTCCACTGATCAGATTTTAATACCCATTAAAGATCTGTTTTTGGTTTGGGGAGCACTGACAGATAAAAACACCCATCTGGCCAAAATGCAGGGTTTTGTTTCAGCTACCAGACTGGAAAGACCCAAATGCAGTCTCAGCTCCCTAGTGGACACACAGGCACTCAGACAGAGCCTTAGCGTGCTTAGAGCGTGCTAGAAACAGACAGCAGCACGTCTCAGACTGCAGCGCACAATGATTAACAAGATAAGCAGAACTAGAGATTGTCCAGCTAGAGCGGGAACTCCTCAAGGATAACATGAGCCATACACATTAAAGCTCGCCTCTCCATAAATTACTAGCCATAAAATACCATCTTTGTAAGCAACATCCCAAGGCAGGCCCTGTCTTTGCCTGTAATTTAAGCCTAACCAGAATTGTTCCGAACAGAGAGATCCTAAGCCTCACCATAATGTAATGCTCTCGAAGTACAATACAGTTCGAAACGCTCTTAACGGATACCAGAAAGGAGGAAATGGATAAAGAGTTTAACGCCTTACTGTTCACAATACTAGCCGCGTAACATCAGTTAACGGATTCAAAGGTCACATTCAGAAACACCAGTGACAGAAAGACAGCCGTAGATGCAAACCATGAAGATCAACCTCTGGCTCTACAAGGACACACGAAGGAAACTCCTAGACCGCGAGCTGCCAACGTCTGCTGAGCAAGTACAGGGCCACAAACAGCCCCGTTTAGGTCTGAGCGGGATAAGCCCAGCGAGACCTGGCTATACGCCTGGCGAGAGCCAGTTATATGCCTGATAAGAGCCGGTTATGTGCCTGGTGAGGGCCTGTGCGCAGCACGCCGCGCACCCGTTCCCTTGTCCCGCGGTTACCTTGACAGTGAGCTGCGCCAGGCGGCCGGACTGGAAGCTCCTGACCACGGCCTTCATGCTGTCGATGGCCTTGGGGATCTCTCCGGGGGTCGGCGGCGCGAGCTCGACCTTGGCGTAGTACCAGAACGTGGCAAGGCGAGGCTTCGAATACGCCACGGCAGCTGGGGGGAGGCCGGGCAGGACGGGCTGCGTGAGGCGAGGCCCCCCGCCGCCCCGCACCCCCCCTCCCGCCCCGCACCCCGGCCCGCCCCCTCCCCGCACCCCCCCTCCCGCCCCGCACCCCGGCCTCACCGCTGAGGAGCTGCGGGCCGCGGGCCGCCAGGCGCTGCCCGAGCCGCTGCGCCGCCTGCGCCATGCCTCAAAGTCACCCCGCCGCCCCGCGCCGCCGCGCCTGCGCACCGCGCCGCCGCTCGAG
>NW_023308288.1:0-1146 GCF_011077185.1 Oxyura jamaicensis
ATATCATCAGAGGAGGAGGTGGTCCGTGCTGAAGAAGCCCCACTGTATAACAAGCTACCAGAAAATGAGAAGAAATATGCCCTGTTCACTGATGGGTCCTGTCTCATTGTAGGAAAGTATCGGAGATGGAAAGCTTCTGTATGGAGTCCTGTGGGAAAGGAATTCGCAGGTGGCTTTGCGCTGTTTCCTACGTCCTTGTATTAGAGATAATGAGGAAGCAAGCTAGAGACAAGTGCATGGAGAAGCTAGAGCAATTATAAGTTGTTATCGGCGCGTGCTGGTGTTAGTTGCCTATATATACACTCTGTGAGAACCTGCAATAAAGGAGGACGATTATACTTCCATCGAGGTTGCATCGTTATTCGCGTCCGTTTCCCTTTCCGACATCTGGTAGCAGGGATGGTTACTCACCAGACAGTCCAGGTCGACTGAGTTCTCCAAGACTGCAGTAAGCAGCTAGAGGAGGGGATTGGGAAAATTAACGACTGAGAGGGTGCTGCTTGGCAGACACGGGTCAGGGTCACTCCCTACCTCTCAGGGGAAGCACAGCCATGGAAGTGGGGGCTGTGGCATTGTTGCTCGCTAGAATACTCTCTAAGAGAGGTAGCGAGACAACGGAAAAGAAACTGATCAAATTGATCAAGTTGGGACAACGATGGGGACATTTTAGAGAGACTGCCTTGCTGTTCCCTGTTACGGAATGGCGGGAGTTCGGGAATACCATGTGGGAAAGGACTATAACAGGGGATTCAAAAGATGAAAAGGAGGTGAAAACTGTCTGTGAGTTGTGACAAACGGTATTAGAGACACTAAAGGCTATGGAGGCGGAGAAGGAGGTTGCCTGCGCCGCGGCCCAGATGTCAACACTAGGAGCGGCAGCCCTTGCAGAACTGTTGCTGACTTTTAACGCGCATTGCGGGTGAGAACTCTGGGGATGCCCCTCTAAATCATGCGGAAGTCTCGTCGGACCCACCATCGGGCGCGGAAAAGACGGAAGTTGGCGGGGCCAGGTCAAAGCAGAGATCTGAGCCGCTTGCGGAAGTAACACCCCAGGACACCCAGGGGGGATGTCCTGCACCACCCACAGGAGAGGGAGGAGAGGCGTGCCGACCTCCGCCCTCGGCTCCGCCGCTGCTGCTGCCCCCC